>NC_070609.1:56696923-56999615 GCF_027172205.1 Podarcis raffonei | reverse complement strand
GAGCAAGGGAAAGAAGGTGAGAAGAGGCTAGTCGTTTGAAGCCAAATGTACCTGAATGGTGCCTCTTTTGTGGAATTGGAAAAGATGTTGGTGAAGGGCACTTGAGGGACCAGTGGATTTCCTTGTGAGCCAAAAGAGCAGGTATCCATCATCTGGGTGATGGAGGTGGAGGGGTGGGGTAAGAGGTGCAAGAGGAGTTTTGGTCCAAAAGGTGTTGCATTTCTGGGAAGTAAAATGGGATGAGTGACTCATGAGTAGAAGGGGTCTGAGCAAAGTATAGTAGTGTCTCCCTCTGGGGATGTGAAGCTCTGCTTCTGGCAGCCAGTGAGGCTTAGGTGGAGAAGGAATTGGAGGTAAAGGGGTTGTGTGTAAACAACATTGCTGGGGAATGGTTATTTCTGGAGGGTGAGGAGAGTCACCTCTTAAGGGAGAAATGGAGAGTTTATTTCTGGTTTAGGGGTTAGTAGGGAAAAGGGCTATGTTGAATGCTGGGTTGTAATATGACTGTACAGGAATGCTCTCCAAATGATGAAGAGACAACATGTTGAAAGGGTAGCTAGGAAGTTAGCTGGGTTAGGGACTTAGGTTGTTGGATTTATGTGGCCTATGTTGGAGAACCTCACTTCTGGTGAGTGAAGATAGATTTGAGCTTCAAATTCTGTGCTGCTTTGTATCTGCCACCCATTCTGTGACTTTTACACAAGGAGCTATTGTTCCTAAGAGTACTGTGCTAATTCTCTGTGAATGCCTCTTGGGAAGTTGTGTTGTTTCCTTGCTGATCAAGGGTGCACCTGTGTGGGCTTCACATAAGCACCTGGCTGGCTGCTGTGCTGGATGAGGTAGACCTCTGGTTTGTTCCAGCTAATGTTCTTAATCACCCAATCAGTAAGTAAATTAAGTCAGTTGAGTATATTGGTGAGACAGTCTGGGTTGAAATAAAGAGATCCCTACCACTAAGCCTGCTCTCAAAGATGTATGTGGTTTTTTAATTGCAAGCTTTCTCACCCCACCGTTTTTTTGCTTATTTTGAACTCTTCTCGTTTTCTCCCCTCAGCTCTCTGGGGTTTATCTGCCTGTGAAATGGTTGAACTAAACGTTAAGGCAGCACCATTTCATCTGACCTATTTCGGCTCCTCTCTTCATCAGTAGGGAGTTCATCTGCCTTAGTGCATACCCTTGCATATTGCAACCAAATCAATTAGGTGGGCAAATATAGGTGTCCAGAATCTGACTTATAAGAAGGGTTGCTATAGGAGATTATTAAGAGGCACTGGGGTGGGGAGGTGTGACAGCATTTCAATGGACCTGGCAGACGAGTTTAACCTGTTGCTATTTCTCAACTAGCCTATTTTTATGTTGCATGCTCATAAGGTGAGCTCATGGCTCTTTGAAGATGGCTTGCAAAGAGTATATATAAACTCAGAGGAAAGGAAAGGAGAGCCATAGTGTGGGTCATGAATAAAACTTGCTAAAATGTACAAAGAAGTGGATCATGAATACAGGTCAAAGAGGGGAAAACACTGGAGAATCTGCTATTAATTTTTTTGGGATCTATTATGAGCCTTGCTCAAGTCCCTCTGAATTGAAGAGAGACTGTACAACAGCAAATACTGACTGCATTGTTCAGAATCCAAGGTGTTTCATGGTTGGGTGTGCTTGTTAGTCTCCCTTCCTTCTCCTGTGAAACATACAGTGCCCTTAGCTAGAGTTTGCCCTTCAGCTGTCTGTTTAAAGCGGGTGGCGCTGTGGGTAAAACCTCAGCGCCTAGGACTTGCCGATCGCATGGTCGGCGGTTCAAATCCCCGCGGCGGGGTGCGCTCCCGTCGTTCGGTCTCAGCGCCTGCCAACCTAGCAGTTCGAAAGCACCCCCGGGTGCAAGTAGACAAATAGGGACCGCTTACCAGTGGGAAGGTAAACGGTGTTCCGTGTGCTGCGCTGGCTCGCCAGATGCAGCTTGTCATGCTGGCCACGTGACCCGGAAGTGTCTGCGGACAGCGCTGGCTCCCGGCCTATAGAGTGAGATGAGCGCACAACCCTAGAGTCTGGCAAGACTGGCCCGTACGGGCAGGGGTACCTTTACCTTTACAGTTAATTTGCTGTGTGGTCCATGCAGGGAAAGAATATGCTAGTATATGCGCTTTTGGGTAACCATATTTATTTGTTCAGGAACTGCTTCACACACACTCGTTTAGCATTAAAACCTTAAGCTAGTGCCATGGGAAGCACACATACGGTGTTCCTTCAGTTGTAGTTCATATGTGGCATAGATAGCTATATGAATTATAGCTGTATTGGGTGGGTGTGTGCGCGTGCATATCTATGATAACAGGTTGGACAATTAATAGACCTAAGGAGGAGGATACAGCTGGATATTCATTTGGTATTGTTTTAATCACCCAGTGGCAGAAACAAAACAATTTCTGCCTCTTGAGGGGATAGTAGTGATTTAAACCCTGTATAGAAATTTCAAAACAGATTGTTTTGTGAAATTCTTGGTAAGTACTGGTTGTGAGAATTCCTCCCCCCCCCCAATTTTTTTAATTCTAAATCTGCTCCATCCTTGAACCTAACTGGGTTCTTGTAAATTCCCTCAAAATCATTGAGGCTTAAGAACATAAAAGAGTGAGTTAAGGGCTGCAATCTATAAGAGGACACTTGAAATAAAAGTGGAAGTTGTTGAGTGCTGGTGTTCAAGAGCTTGTCAACCTCCTTTGACTATATTGCTGAGTTTAACTTGTTGAATATTATAGAACATGAGACAGTAGCTTGAGAGCAGCATATATATCTGGGGCTTGTTGAGATTCCCTTGGAAGTATTGTATACTTTATTCCAGGATTGAGAAAAAGCAGTGGATGCTAAAGTCAGGTTACTGTATAGACTTTTCTGTTTTATAACAGGTCTAGCAGAGGATTGCCAACTCTGAGCTCAAAATCATTTCCCTAAGCTGCGTTCCTTCTTTTTGCAGAAATGCGAAGTTAGCTATACACTTGGCTAACTTGTGTTAACTGGGAATGGTGCTGACTGGTAGTTAAGAAGAGCTTGCTGGATCAGGTCAACAGCCCATTTAGACCAGCATCCTGTTCTCACAGTGGCCAACCTGATGCCTATGGGCAACCCGCAAGCAGGACCTGAGTGGAACAGCTCTCTGCCCACCTGTGATTCCCAGCAACTGATATTCAGAGGCATACTGTCTCTGACACAAGAAGGTTGAGCAAAGCTGTCATGGCTAGTAGCCATTGATAGCCTTATCCTCTATAAATTTGCCAAATCCTCTTTTAAAACCATCCAAGTTGGTGGCTGCCATTGCCTCCTGTGGGAATGAGTTTCACAGTTAGTACTTCTTCACGCCGTGCATAGTTTATTTTATCTGGCCTGAACATTCAGTTTCACATGATGGCTATGAGTTCTAATGCTTTGAGAAAGGGAGAAGTAGTTAAGGTCATCTTGTAAACCACAGAGCCTTTGTGGTTGAATAAAGCCACATAAAACAGGATGTAGTGATGGAAACCTATTGAAACAATCTATTGTCCCTTTGGGGAGGGAGATATTATTTAGCCAATTAGCTTACTAGGTTTAGCATCAAAATGATAAGATTGGGTGCACTAATGAGGCTACAAAATGTAAAAGCACATGGAGATCTGGTCTCTCAGCCATTTCGGAAGCATCCAGGGTATGGGAGTGGCCATCATTTCTACTCTGCTTAAGATCCTGTAGTGTTGAATGCTCTTGCATGACAAGGTGTGTAAGAAATTAGTTTATATGATCTCACCTCCATTTTCCCTGCCCTTGTTAAATGCAGATTGGATGGCTTTAACATGCTTTTTGTGGGGCCGCCTTTCAAGTTTGGAAACTTCAGCTAGTACCAAATATGACTGAAGTACCAAACTTCAGCTAGTACCAAATATGACTGCCTAGTTTTTGGTGGGTGACAGGTGGCCAGAACATGTGACACTGATCTGTTGCACTGGTTGCCAGTGTATTTCTGGGCCCAGTCCAAAGTCCTGGTTATGACCTTTAAAGCCCTCCATGAGCTGAGGCTGGGTTACTTGAAGGACTGCCGACACCCCTGCATTGCTGCTCATATGTTGAGATATACATTCAGTGTCTGCTAGTGAAGGCAAACAGGCTGGCAGAAACTCTGAACTGGACCTTTTCAATGGTGGTCCTAAACTTATGGAATTCAACTCCTGAAGAGGCTAGAGACCGCATCCTGTGTAACTTTCCAAGCTTTAAACATGGTATCGGAGAATACCTGCTTATTGGAATGTGGATCATTTTATTGTGGTCCTTTTACTCACAATGATTCTGTTGTTAATGTTTGGTTGTGCATTTTGAGTAGCTGTTTATGGTTTGGATGTATATTTTAAACCTGATGCAAGCTGCTTTTGTAGAAGATTTCCTTTAAAAAGTGAACTATAAAACAAAAAAAGATTTTGTTGAGAAGTGATCAAATTGGTTCTTCTGCATTTGCATACAAAAACCTTCTGTAATGTATCTGGTAGAGGCATACTGTATTCAGTTTAGAGATCAGCTTTAGGATTGACATGTATATATGCCTCATCAGTTATGAATAACTTAGCATATACATTTTTAACAATTCACCTTGGTGTTGATATATAGATTAGGATTAGCACTGTGCTCTTGCTGCTGCTTCCCCTGGGAAATGGGGAAACTGGGTTCCACACCTATTAGCTGATCAAATCAAAATTATATTGGAGTTTTCATTAGAGATGTATGAACTGTTGTGGTAAGAATATAGTTTTTTTCCATAGTAAAGGCTTCATGGGATACAAAGGTATTTGCATATCAGCTGGGATATTCTAAAGTGATAGCAAATATTTTAAGAAGGGGGTATCTGAAATTGCCATTGTTGTTTGGTGACTGTCTTGAAAGCATGACGTTAATGGTTGATCAACTCAAAACTTTAGTTCAGCATGGGGTGTGTATCAACAGCAATAAGTACAGTGTACCAATTTGCTCAAACAGCATAAAAAATACTCAGTTCCAGCAAGATTGGCTCATGTATGTGAGGCCTCATCCACTCTGTGAGCTCTGTGACCCAGGAAATGTTAACTCCAAGTGCTGATGTAATAGGTTTATCTTCTAAGTATACTTCTTAATTAAAGATACAGAAGATTACTAGAAGAGTAGCATGCAGCAATGGCAGGACATGCTATATTCAGATGCTGAAATCTCATGTTCCTAATGCTAACTATTCAGGAAGTTAGAAGAGTGGTAACATCTACACCATTCTCACTTTCTAATGAGTTCAATGAATTTGTCCTAAAACCCTTCAAGTAACCATGGGTCTGTTAGATGGGACTAGAAAGAGATGTACAATAAGGTGACACTTGTGTCTTTTACTCTTCCTTTGAAGCCTGAGTTGCAGTGAGTCATAGTATGCTGTAGTAGATTACTATGATAATCTCTTAAGGGAGAAGTTTCATGCAATGATACATGAGTTGTTCCCACTGACAATAAAAATGCTACTTGGCCTCTACTGCTTGTTTTCCTGAGGGTGCGACTACATGTTGCAGTTAAAACACGAGGTTCCTGAGTCTACACCATAATGCGATGTGGGGCATTTGTCAGAGGGGGTGGTCTTTAGCTCTTCCCCACCTGCTATATCTGATCTGCCAGTGTTGCTTTTCGAGACTGCTGCACATCATGTGACTCCCTCTCTCCCTCCTTCCATGTTCTTAAACCAGAAATAAGTAGGGGGGCAGGCTGCACCCCCTGTTCCTGTGGCCTCTGATCTTCCCTTGCGAGTGCTCCGCCCCTGCATTTTTGTCATCTTGCCAAACAATGGTTTGGAAATATGTGTTTCCTAAGGTAACGCCCTGTGCTGCCTTGTGGAAGCCGAGCTGAGTGCAATAAATACATACTTCATATATCTGAGAATCGAACTATGTGGGTGACCCTGAGCAAAATTGTATAACTTGAATGCTGAAATTGCACACATAACAACAACAACAACAACAACTAGAAGTTCCTTTCTCTGCCAGAGCTTTGCTGATGGTTTGACTCATGATAGCAGCTAAAAAGCCCTTGGTTATACGGGTTTTATCTGGATAGCTTGGGAAGGGCCGTGGCATACTTGGTGCTGTCTGTGAAAACAAAGGTGAGGTTACCTGATTAGGTCCTACTCGTTTTAAACAAAATATTCTCGAGTTCTTCACAAAGATAGATACCGTGCTAGTCCTCTCGCTCAGCTCCAGTAAAATATCACAGGTAAAACAACCTGTTCAGTGGCCATGAAACTGTGCTGCAATCTTGAAAGAGAATTGGGAGGGTATGTAGAGACTATTGACAAGTGGTTTAGGTTGTATAACATGTTTGGGGTGTCTCTTAATATTTGGGTGGAATCACAGTATGACCAACAGGACACTGATTTGGTAACTTCACTTTTTTGTTTCTAGGGCAGAAGCGAATCCCAGAAAGCTGGCTATCTGGGTGGCATAGCAGATTTACCACCCTCTACTCGGAATACACGTTATGAACCCTTTCTGGAGCATGTCTACAAGTTCTACACGCAAGGTGGGGTGTGGCTGACTGCAAGGCAGGCCATTTTGAGTTGATGAAATGTGTGCTATATGACACTCTCCCCTCTCCCTTGGGTTTTATTATATTCTGAAAGAGTATCCAAAGGATCTTTAAATAATATATGCTAATCGGAAACCTGATGTGGATTAAAAATTACCATTATGGGATCCACTAGAAAGGAAACTTGAAAGCTCAGCTTAATGTTTCAGTTGAAGTATAATCACAGGCCTTCTCAGGGTGACCTTTCTGGTTACATTTTCTCCAAAAGTGGGGATTGCTCACAATAGATTTTGGGTAGTAGTTTAAACAGATCGTCTGGTGAGGCAAATATATATGTGGACCATTTTAAAAGCATACTTGGGTGTGTTACTTAACTTGTGGCCAGATCTCAGCCAGTTCCATAGTTGACAGTAGCCAATTTTATATAATTGTCAAATTCAGCTAAGCAATTGGATATATCATAACTGTTTGGACTGGCAGGATATCTTTTAAGTCCTCTGTTCAGTACCCGAACTGGAGTGTTAGTGAATATGAATTGGATACAACTGGAACAATTACCCCCCCCCCCATGTTTTACATTTTCTAACAGAGATCTGAAACAGAAGAAAAGGCTCTGGTTGGCGAGCTGAAGAACAGTCCTCCACGCACCACTCAAAAAAAGCAGCTGCCTTCGATCCCCAAAAATGCTGTGCCAATGACCAAGCCTGCTTCACCCGCCCTTTCAGCGCAGTCTACAAATGGGACACATGCCTCCTATGGACCTTTCTACCTAGAATACTCTCTCCTGGCAGAATTGTATGTTTGTGTGTGTTTTCGGTTCAGAAATTCACTACTTTGTGCTTTATAGAAGAGTTCCTTATCAATGCTTAGTTTTCATTATAATATTCTATTGAGGCCAAAAAGCAATGTATAAAATAAATAATGTGTTAGCTGGTTTTGCATGCTGCATTCACTTTGGTGGCAAGTGAAGTGAGGCAGTTTCCTGAGGGTTGATCTTCTGTGCAGGAGCTGGAGAGGGATTCTTTGAGCAGCTGGAATTATGTGACATTTGTTTTCAAATGCTCCTTGAAAGTGTGCAGAGCTGCAATTGGTCAATTGTTAATATGTAGTATCTTTTGAGGCTAGTTATTTATAGACTCAATATACCGCACAGTAAACATAGTATCTAGGTGGTGAAATAACACATTCGTAAAGCATTGTAAATATACTTAGTAACGGTAGTGATACACAATAGCCAAAGGTTGAGCTATAGGTCAGAAAAAACCTGTTTAAACAGAAGAAGCGCCTGAAGCAAAGTAACCAAATCATCATCAAACCTTTTATTGGCATCACATAAAACACCCAGAAACAAATCAATACAGAATTACCACTTCCACAGTGGCACAAAACATTTGCTAAAAGAAAGGAGGCAGAGCAGTCGTATCGTTACAAAGTAACCAAATGTGCTTGCTTAATAGAATGCAAATTCCCTTCCATTCTTCAAGGTTTGGGGAACCGTTTGTCCTGCTGCCTTTATTAGAGCAAGATGCTTTTAAAAAGTCATTAGGTCCATTCCAGTCTTTTTCTCACTGCATTGTGCCCCAAGGGATCTGGAGTGGGACTAGGCAAATGAAGGGGTGACACTATGCCACATAGGATTTACCTGGGTGATTCTCATTCAGTTGTATGGGACTAAGTCAACAGGCCACAAAGTAGGGCACAGTTCATGGAGTGCAAAACTTGCTCCTGGCGCTAGGGGCCTCTCAGTAGAGAATAATACGTTGCTATGTGCAAAGCACTCACATATACGTATTATGTCACCAAAGTCTCCTTTTATCAGGCTCAGCTGCACATCATAACTGGTAGTTCATTAGCAAAATTGTTGAAAAAGAGATGGAGTTAATAGCAGTGTATTTCAATACATGAGATGGACAGCACTATATGATTCTCTCTTCCACTGTGTGTGAACTCTTGTTATCCTGCAGTAGCTTTTGCTCTTGTAAAGATGTCTGTTGTAAGCTGGGACATAGCAAAAGGGCAAGTTGGATTAAGGCTGCCTTCTGCCTTGCTGGCTTATAACTGAAAGTGTGGAGCCCTTTCATAAGTTGTATGGCTCCCATGTGGATCTGCTTTGCAAAAATCACCAAGTCTAGTGGCTATAGTTGTATGCTTGCCTTTAGAAGGGGATACAAGCCAGCTTAGTAAACAAGAGTGCTTTCCTCATGCAGCTGTAGAAACTGAACCAGGAACAGAAAATGAGTGTTATGAGCTTGCAGAGTTTAAATCATTTTGTGATTCAGGCTTTGCTGGGGGCACAGCTGGTGATGGGGCTCATTACTGTTCTCTGGGCAGGCTTTGTTCAAGTAAACAGGCTTGCATGCTTCAGCTACTGAAAAGCTTGTTGATGAAAGCTTATTTGAGGCACACTTGGCAAAATGCCGCCCATGGCCATCGCTTTGCTGTCATAGGATGGCTGGGTAAAATTCCATTCATTAAAGCTGTGGTGTTGGGAACACAACTCTCTTGTTTTCGCAGTTGTCTTTCAGCAGAAGTGAAGCCTTGGATCTCTTCCCTTAGGACTGTAATCTGGTCATGTTATGTAATGTATACCAGAAACTGGAGGGGAAAATGATCAAAAGTCATCCTCCAAACATGTGTAGACTTTGTCTGCAGTAGTCAAGGAGAGCACAAAGGGACAAGCTTCTGTTTTCCTTATCTGATTGTTGCTGTTCCTATAGCTTCATTCAATGTGCTGCAGGCAGGACTAGAAAGCAGTTTTATGTATCTACCCTTTACCTGAAGGTCACAGGGTAGAGACATACATAGTCTAAACCAAAATCAAACCAGATTGAAACAAATGCACTTTGTTTACAAATAAAATCTGCAGGGACAGAAATTAAATTGTCCAATATACCCCTCCCCAAATGCATCAGTTACATCAAAAGCCTCATCCACTAGGAAGCTTCTTTGTGTATCTGAGTGATGGAAAGAGAGATTGACTTTAGCCTTATGGAGTATGCTTGCTTTGTTGCATTTATATCCTGCCTTCATTCTATCATAGAACTCCCATGTGGCATATATGGGAATTCCCAGTCTCCCTTTCAGGCGCTGACCAGATTCAGACCTGCTTAGCTTCATCAAGGTTGCTGTATTGCCTGCCTTCAGAAACCATAGCCCTGCCCCCTCCCCACACTTGCTTTTATGGTTTGTTCTCATTGCTGGCTTCTGTCTTGATGCCTGCTCCCATTTCTGTGCCTGTCTTTTACTCTGTCCAAGTGAGTCCCTGAAGCCAATAAAATAGCTGGCTGACTGTTTTGGTTTATTACAAGCTTGCAAAGGTCTGTCTGATATTTAAAGTGCATTTCTGTTGCTCTTGCAAGTGAGTTGAGTGTGGCTGGCATTGATTCGGCTTCTCTGATGTCAGAAAGAACCTTCCTACAAAGCCTTGACTTGTACTGCCTACTGGTTCAGGGCAATGGGGAAACCTCCAGTCCTGAGATTCACAGGCAACTCCTCTAGATAAATTGGAGTGCACTTTGGCTGTGCACATGTGGAAGGGGAGAGGCTTTCAAGTCAGTGTCTTCCTGTTGCAGGTAGGCTGACTGGCTTCTGAATGTTTTTGGTGGTGAGGAAGAAACATCCTTAGCTGTTTAAGTAAAAAGATCATGGGGAAATTCACTGTGTACTCTAATTGAGAGTGTTTGAGTAGGGGTTTGTGTATGCCACTTTAAACCTAACTAGATGGATTACGTTTCTTTACAGCACGTTGGTTGTGAAGCAGAAGCTGCCAGGTGTCTATGTGCAACCCTCTTACCAATCAGCATTAAGTAAGTATATCTCTGGGTTTTTCTTCCTATAGCAAAGCTATTTATTTTTTACATCTCATCATCTTTCTTTTTTTATGCAGTGTGGTTTGGAGTAATATTCATAAGGCACGGGTTGTACCAGGATGGTGTGTTTAAATTTACAGTCTACATCCCTGACAACTACCCAGATGGTGACTGCCCAGTAAGTATCAGTAGGCTGAAATGTTCATCATTTGTGGACTTACTTAGATGGCTGTGGGGCATGTGATGTTTCTCTTCCAGGACAGGACTTTGCTCAGCAAGGTAGACCATGTCAGAACTGGCAATTCTGGCTTACATAATAAATACTTTGCATTTATAGAGCTCTTTAAAAACATTCAGGAGTGCTTCACATATGTTATTATTGCAGCCTTTAAGGTAGATCAGTATATCTCCATATTGCTGGTGACAGCTATTATTATTTAAGGGTTTGTTTGTTTTTTTACTCTGCATTCACCATAAGTTCTTAGGGAAGGTTACAACAATTTAAAAAGCAGTATTAAAATCTTTTAAGCAGAATGGGGTGGCTGATAAAATACATATGCAGGGTGAGTCTTTTAAAAGAGGCCCTGTGTAACATGTGTACTCTGTATCCATGAGGCCTCTTTTAAAGGACTCGCCCTGTAATAGTTTGCCTAAGGCCACCTAGTGCATTTGTGGCAGGAGAGATTTGAACCATTCTCTTGGCTGTTCATATGACGCCAACTCTAAAGCTTCCATTTATTGTCAGCAGAGGGCAATTTCTTACTTCTCAGGTGGTAGCAAGTCTCAGCTGTTCCTAGCAAGTGAGATTGTTTCAGATTCAGCTATGAGATTTCGTTATCTGTAGAAACATCTGCCTGCCATAGCTTTGTTCTCTTAGTTAAATTATCTGGCCACAACTGCTGTGCACAGTTATGTTTTTATTGCTTTCGGAGATCTGCTTTTAAAATCAGACTCCTTGAATCAAACAGCGGAACGTTCTTGTTTACCAACTTCAGTTACCTCTATTGGCTCTGGCAGATCTCAAAAAGCAAGAGAGTCAGCCAAGCTTGGATGTTTTTATGGCAATGGGCAGAGCAGCTTTTGGCAGAACACAGTGGGCACTAAGCTTCTAATGGTAGAGGCTACTTTAAGCTTTAAAGAGAAATTAACAGTGCTTAAATTTAAAAGGCATTTAAATATTTAACATGGTATCTACTAGGAGTGTGCATGGTCATCAAAGTTTGTCTCTTAACTGTGTCACTGCATTAATGCATTAAAAAAAATATTGCGGTCTGTTTCTGAGTTGCTCTGTGCTCTTCCGCCACTTGGTTCTGTAAGTAAGTGTTCTGAAAGTTGATGATGATGATGAAGAAGAAGAAGATGATGAATTAAGTGTTCTGGGCTTCCCTGAATAAAAAGAAGCCTGATTCTCAGTTACTTGCTCCCCACACTCCTCCACTAAGCCAATCCACATCCCTGTGATCCACCAGCAACACATTTTAGCCAATTGCAAATGCTTTTAGATTAGGTAAGTGACCCTTAGCCAAATGGTATCCACAAGAAATTAAAATATAAAGTTTTTTGACCAAATACCGTGCATGCCCCCCCATTCCTAATTGTATTGACCCTTTCTATGGATATAATTGTAAGCTGCATTGAGAAGAAATTATAGCTGAAAAGTGATATACAAACTAGAATTAGTTCTGGTTTCCCAGGAAATGCAATGCAAATAGTCATTTATTTTAGTCCTTTATATCCCACCTTTCAGGATACAAATCCTCTTGTGATACTTTAACACAAAACATTAAACTAGTTTAGTAAAGCATTACAGGCTCATTCACATAGGACAGATGATTGATCGCTTTGTCAGGGGACTGAGGAGGGGGAGAGAAGGTGCAGCTGAGGCAGGCTCTTTACCTACCTGGAATTCAGTTTGCTCATGGAGAATTGTGCCTTTTGAGGGCCTGCATTTTCTAAAGGTACATCTCTGCTCCCTGCTCACCCATGACGTTTAATTCATTAATACAGTGCCAGCCCAGAGCTGTCTTTTCTCTAGCTACCTACCACATTTGCTGAAGCCATCAAAAGCAGCAACACTAAGTGCATTTTAGAGGCTAATTCTAAGAACATGCTGTTCAAAAGCAGTTGTGGAACCACTGCAGAATTTAGTTACATGTAGAAATATCTCCTGCATTGTGCTTGGATACAGCTCCACTCAACATTTCCCCTGCTATGTATATGAAGCTTTCCCCCCTTTTAATAATAATAATAATAATTTTATTATTCATACCCTACCCATTTGGCTGGATTTCCCCAGCCACTCTGGGTGGCTCACAGCATATATAAGAACATACAAAAATATCAAACATTAAAAACTTCCCGATACAGGGCTGCCTTCAGATGTCTTCTAAGTCAGATACGGTGGTACCTTGGGTTACAAACACTTCGGGTTACAGACTCTGCTAATCCGGAAGTAGTACCTCAGGTTAAGAACTTTACCTCAGGATGAGAACAGAAATCGTGTGGCGGCAGTGGGAAGCCCCATTAGCTAAAGTGGTACCTCAGTTAAGAACAGTTTTGGGTTAAGAACGTACCTCTGGAACGAATTAAGTTCGTAACCCAAGGTACCACTATAGTTGTTTATTTCCCTGACATCTGCAGGGAGCGTATTCCACAGGCAGGGCGCCACCACCGAGAAGGCCCTCTGCCTGGTTCCCTGTAACCTTGCTTCTTGCAGTGAGGGAACCAGAGAAAGACCCTTGGAGGAACACCTCAGTGAACGATTGGGAAAGAGACACTCCTTCAGTTATACTTTTTAAGCTGCCTTAGGAAGGCTTTACCCTGAAAGGTGTCATATAAGAATAGGCACCCTTTCATGCTGCATGTTATCAAAATGTTATAGAATATTGTTCTAGGTTTGTAACTAGTTAGTTGGCTGAGCTACATAACAATCTCTCCACTGACCAAAGAGGGAAGTGTTTTTAATGCAAAAGGTTAGTTCTGCATGCAAAGGGGTTAATAGCCCGCCGGCTAATTTGTAAGGTTGGTTATCAGCTTGGTTTTAAAGTCTCCTTTGTCTTTCAGCGCTTGGTTTTTGATCTGCCCATCTTCCACCCGCTAGTAGATCCCATCTCAGGTGAACTGGATGTGAAAAGAGCATTTGCCAAGTGGAGGTTAGTGTGATGCTCTAGAATGCAAATATTGAACAGAAGTTATGTCTGGGTGCTTCACTAAAGGTGTTGCTGTGGCTTTCTTGTGCTTCTCCTAAAGGCGAAACCATAATCACATATGGCAAATACTGATGTACGCTCGAAGGGTCTTCTACAAGATTGACACAACCATTCCTTTGAATCCTGAGGCTGCTGTGCTGTGAGTTACTATCAGGGTTGAGCTTTCTAGAACTTCTCCAGGTTTTCTCACAAGTACATGCATATTACCAAATGTCATGGATTTTCCTATATGCATCAGTTCCAGAATTGTTTTTTAGCTGCAACTTCCTAGAATTGGCTTCTGACATTTAGGCACACATATGTGAGGCCTGGATAGGAAGATTTTTAGTGTGGTGTGGGTACATGGCAACTTACTCTTCCTCTGCACTTGTGATGTAATGTGTCCTGCCCTGTAAATAACATGCATTTTTGGACTTTGTGCTTTCCTGATAGTTGATAGCTGGGAGGTTGTAGATATGTGGCCTTTCTCTATTTTGCATTGGCTGTGGCAGCTTTCCTCAACCTAGTGCCTGCAGATAGCTTGGACTACAAATAAGAGCTGGAGATTATGTTATAGTTCAAAACATCTGGAGGGCACCGGGTTGGAGAAGGCTTGCTGCAGAATAGGAGGCTCACAGTTTAGCCTAATTATGCCAGTTGGGTGGAAATGGCATTTTTTCCGGGCCTTTCTCTTGTCTTAGCCTTGGCATTGTGGCTAGTCCAACTCTTGATATTAAAGCTTTCTGTAAAAATAAGGCTCTGTTGTCCTTTGTGGATAAAGGGAGATTACAAATCTCTGTTCTTCATGCATTGATAGACTGTTCTGATTTCATCTAATGTGTCTCCTTTTTTGTCTTGGTCTCTCTCTTAGATATGACAAGGATATTCAACTTTTCAAGAGTAAGGTGGTTGACAGTGTGAAATTATGCAGCAGTCACTTATTTGATCCACCAAAAATAGAGGATCCCTATGCAATTAGGTAGGAAATTGTACTACAGTTGTAATGTGGCATATCAGCATTCTCAGAACAGCATAAAGTCTTAAGATCAAAACAACTCTGCAACTAAAGTTTTTAAGGTACTTGTGCATCAAAAAAATGAAAGTTAATGTGCTCCTGTTCACTTCTGTAACATGTAAGCAACAAATACCTGTTCCTGCCATGCCTCACTGGGAGAGGCTGTTGCAACTCTGCTGTGGCCCCGGCAGGATGTCCCCAACCTCCCTTGGCTTTGGCATGGCAGGAAAAGGCACTTCCACCTCCTCTTGCTGCGCCAATTCCCAAGGACTCACCTGTGTGGCCAGTCACAGGCATTATGAGGGGGTAGGGCTTGGGAGCAGAGCCAAGAGGGAACTTTTTCCTTCCTACCTACTCCCTGGGCATATAAAGCTGACTGTGCTGGAGTCCAGGCAGTAGTCGGCACTGGATTCCCCTCCCTCCTTTTCAGGGAGTAAGATTTGCCTGAATTTTAGGAGGCACACGCTTCCTGGACTTTCAATGTATTTGGGGCTAGGGATGAATGTTCATTGCAGAGCAATTGGGACTGTCTACGAGTTTTGCCTACCTCATAGCAACTGTCACAACGTCTTGGTGGAAAAGGCATTTGGTTGGATCCTTAGCAGAGCAGGGGGACTCCCTACCCCCTGCCCACATGGACTGTCACAGGTATCCTCCTAAAGGAGCCTGGGGAGTTGTTTTATGTCCAGATATTCCACTCAGGATTGGTTGGGCCATAGTCCGTTGGTGATATTGGCAGGTTGCCTGGATACGATGCACGTTGTAGGGTTACCCTTAACCTTAGTCAACACTGTTTTACCATCAACCAACAGACAGACTGGTTGATCTTGGGAGACGTACCTAATGCCTACATCAAACTGCCCAACATCTGTAATCAATAAAATTAAGACCTTATTTTATTCCAACATGTTGCCCTCTCTTCTGTTGTATGGCTGCATGTGCTTTCACCTTGCCACTGGCTCCAATGCTGCTGGGCCTGCAATGCATTCCAGACTCTTTTGTTGTGCTTGCTTGCAAATTGTGTTCTCTCTTTCCCTTCACCTTTCAGCTGGGATGACTTCACCGTCACAGCAGCCCAAACTTCAAACACTGTTTTAAGTTAATCCTCTCAGCATAAATAGAATACATTTTGTAGCTGAAGTAAATTTACCGAGATTATCTGTACAGCAGCATTCCTCAACCTGGTACCCTCCTAGATGGTTTTAGACTAATACTACTACTATCATCCCCAGCCAGCATCGTCAGTGGTCAGGAAGTATGGGAGTTGTAGTCCAAAATGTCTAGAGGGCAGCAGGCTGGGAAAGCTATTGTAGAGTGAATAATTACTTTGCCAATTTTGTTGTTAGAAGTGTGTAAGTAAGCACAAATACTTGTGTCCCATAGATATACTTGGAAAAGTGGCCATTTTCATTTGTACTACTTTCAGACTTATTGCATGTCTCTTAAAACAAATTTCTGTCATACTATGGAGACATTTTATTTCAATTTTGGAGACCAGTTACAGGCTTATGTTCTTCTTATGTGTTAACAGTTTTTCACCCTGGAATCCAGCTATACATGATGAAGCTAGAGAGAAGATGTTGACCCAGAAGGTACGTAAGAGGGATTGAGCTTGCTCCAAGTAGTTGGATTTGAAAACAAGACCTATTGATTTGCTATGAAGCACAACTGATACAAGTTCTATGCAAATGAAATGTTTCTATAAAACCTCATCTCAGACGTATGCTGGCAGTATTGTAGTCCTAAAGAGTTAGTTGTGTCTTGTAAATCCGGTTGTGCTGGCCCTACAAATTACATCCTGCACTTGGGAGGGAAGTGGTAATTGTGTTTAGCTGGGGGGTGGCAACATTTTAGACATGTTTGGGTTTTCCTCCAGGAGGAGCTTAATCTTCCCACATACCTCCTTTGCCCAGAAGACTTTCTTCAGGGTGGCTTGGCTCACTGTTGGTGGTTGGCATTGCTGGGTGACTGCCAAGACCCATGTTCCTCAAAGAGGCCCCCTGCCAGCTCCTAGAGTCTCCTCGTCCTATTGGTTCTCTTTGCTGTTGCTGGCTTTTTCACATGCTCCTTCTGTGTGAGCAAGCGGTTAGGGGAAGAATGCAGTAACCTCCACAAGCCTTTACTATTTCTTCTTCTGATTTAGAGAGGCAAGTGGCAACAGAAGTGGTGAGGAGGGAGTCTCTAGGAGCATCTTGCTCAAGGGCCCCGTAACTCCTGGGATCAGTACTGAGCTGCCTAATCTCATAGGGTAAGGTAGAAGTGACTGAAGGAGGAAGAAATCAACAAGCTTTTAAAAACAAACATCTTCCTTAAAGTAGCAAGTTGGCGTGTCAAAGTTTATTGCGATAAAGGCAGGGCTTTTTTTCAGCCAGAACCCACCAAAGTTCAGTTCCAGCCCCCCTCAGGTGGGCGCAATTTCAAGAGAACAAGGGAGGCTTTCATGGTGAGTTCCGGCACCTCTTTTTCTAGAAAAATAACACTGGTTAAGGGTACTATGCTGGGTTTTTAAAAAAACACATTTTCTGCTACCTTCTGCACCTAGAAGCCCTTCTGCTGGCTAGAATTCAGAAGTTTATACTGCCACCACCCCATCTTAAATAGGCTCATCCACCAGTCAAGTTATTAACATTCGTGTTTATCATTGCTAGGGTTACATGTATGTCTTTAGAGTTCTGGAATTCTCTCTGGGGCTGGGAAGGTCTTATTTCCCAAAGCCCTCAGCAGAGCTGCTTCCACCCTCAAAGGCTGGACCCTACTCACTTACCCATTCAGACTGGTGGATGCACATATTATAATCAGACCATGTTCAGGTAAGAGCCCAGACTGCCCTCTTCCTGGCAGTGTTTGAGGTGCATGTGGATTTTTTTGATATGTGAAATCAGTAGGGAGTTTGTCACACTTCCACATTTTTACTTACTTTATTTAAAAGCATTTTTCTTGCTCTGAAGCTGATTGAGGCTCCTCCCAAAGGAGAGTCAATGCTAGGCCTGGACAATGTCCAACCCTATTCAATGAAAATAACATACCATCAAAACAGGGGGGGGGGGGGGGAGAAATAACTATTGAAGCAGTTTGCCACTGCTTCCTCTGTGGCTCACATGTATTTGAGAGAAGGTGGAGCTCAGTCTCTGCTGATCCTGTGGCAGCAAAGGAAGTTTGCAGACTGCTGCTACTTTTAAGTCAAAGCCTTAACATTTTTCATCTTGCAAACATCTCCCTCCAAGATGTGTGGTTTGCCTAGAAGGGAAAGGGTCTCTCTTTTTAGAGACTTGCCTGCCTGTTGCTTTTGTAGGAAGGCACATCCTGAACTCGCCTAAGCCAGCCAGGTTGGGCATATTCCCATGACCTGTACATACTGGCAAAGCCAACATGCTGGGAATGGGGATTCTTGCTGAATTATGCCTCCCTCCCTCCCTGCCCCCTTTGAACCAACCCACCCTCAAGATCTTTTTTAGAATCAGCAACATGGTGCATGAGGAAACAGAATTGTGCATGTACAGTTGCGTGCGTGGGGTTTCTTTTCAAGTATGGCTGATGTGAAGCAGCCCTTGCAAAACAATGGCATTCATGTTGAATTGAGAGTACTGAGTTCATCTTAATGGCACTCTTTCGTCTTCCTAGAAGAAGGCAGAGGATCAACAGTGCAAAAGCATGCAGGTGTCTGGCCTGTCATGGGTGAAGCCTGGCTCGGTTCAGCCTTTCAGCAAAGAGGAAAAGACTCTACCTACTTAGTTCCTGTGAATGACGAAGCACTCAACACTTTCTGCAGGAAGAGGGAATGTAATGGAGAGCCAAACAGCAAAGCAGTGGCTTTCCTTCTTGACTTGGATTAGTAAAGATGGTAGCAATGACTCAAGTAAATCTGCTCAATGGGATTGCTCAGACTCTTCGTATTTTACATATGTTTTAACTGCAGGTTGGAAGTCGCTCTTAACAAGGCTGGACTCCAGTTAGTGAAGTCCACCCTGGTGGGTAACGAAAGCCTCAGGGGTCTAATATCTGAGGCTCTTCATTGGGTTACTTTTAAAAGCTTTTAAAATTTTCCTTCCGGGGTAGGTTTTTTTAAAATGTAAAGAGCAGGTGGGAAAAATACTTTCCAGAGGTAATCTGTGTTTATGTAAACTAATATAGCAGAGTAAAATACTATATTTAAAACTTTTAAATGCATTGGTTTCTATTGTAAATACATTAGGATATGGAATTTGTAAATAGTTGGTTCTGATTCCTTCTAGCCCTTTTAGGGGCAGCGAGGCTGAGATTGGCATGTATGATGTGTATCTAATTTTCCTTCCTCCCCCAAATAGATATTGTCACTACAGGCTGCTTATAACATAACTTGTTCAACAATCTTTAGACCTACAACCCAATTGCCTGTAAGCATCATATAGTAGAAAAGTTAAATGGATGCAGCTAGCAAATCTCAAAGGATTTTCAAGAAAATAAATGTATATCCCTTTTCTTCATGCGGTTTGCAGGCATCTTATACCAGTGGCCTTAAGATGTGTCAAAGTAATGTTAGAGGCAGCCTTAATTTGCACATTAGTCAGGACTGTAGAGCATTGAGCTTTTTACCACTAGAAGAAAAATCTGTGCTCTTCATTGTGCACATTTGGTGATTTAATAAAATCTGTAAGGAGAGCTAGGTTGGAGACTGACATGACTAATGTGTTAATAGTGGCATCTTAAAATAAAAGACCAATCATGGTAAAATGTGTCTTGTCACTCTTGTTCCTTGGAAACATTTCAGTTCATCAACTTCAGAATTAAACAGAAAGGCGGCCTTAAAATTTAATCACTATGGTTACTAAACATAGGTTGTCCCAAGACTCCTGTGCTATGTGGCAGGCTTGGCTTCTAGCACGACCAAGCATGCAAATGTGTTTTATACTGAGGTTCATACCTGTTGGGTCCTGCAGGGGTACAGCCTGAGACAGTAGTTCATTGGTGACAGATTACTGGTCTACTTAAAGAAAAAGGTAAGTTTGTTTTTGCAGCAGTGATTTTTAAAATATATCCCTAAAGGGCATAGGCCTAGCAATAAATCAATATCCTAAGATAAATGCTGGTGGAAGTTCTAGAAACTAGTAGTGTATATGTATGTGTTAGTTGGTCACCTAACAAAACAGAAGTAAAACGCTGCAGGCTTAAACAGTTTTGATTTTATCTTAGAAAGGGTTGAAACTGCTGTAGATTTGCTGCAAACATTTGTACACTACCATTAAAACACAATATGGCCACTGTTCAGAAACACTGGCAGTTATCAAAAGAGTAATCTCACTACTCTAAAACTCACCCATTTGATGGCCCGTTGTGCACAGTTTTTCAACGCCTCCTTTTGCTTGTTTCGCTCATGACAAATTTCAGCTGCTTTGCCTTGGGCAGACTGATTGCTGGCAAGTCCATGTCACCATTTTCTTCTTAAAAGTGCTAATTTGTAAAAACAGTCTAATATAGGTTAAGCAGTGCAGTGGACTTGGATCCCTGCGTTGTTGCCACGTAATGGTATGCCATTTCTGCAAAAGGCATAATTTAATGTTAAAAGCTGGTGTTGGAAGCACTGCCTACAGCTGCTGAAGTGGGAATGCATGTAATCACACCCTAGAAAAGTTTCATATAGAAGCTGAGCATTACCACTGTGTACTTTGAGAATAAATACAATTTAGGCAATTCAGCATAACTTCTATATTATGGTTTGGCTATTTAATTTTGTTTTAAAAGTGCCATTGTGAAGTAGCCACACCTCTAATCCGCATTTCAAAAGAATGCTTTAGAGCTGTTTAAGAGTTACTCTTGGTAGGAATTCACTTAAAACATTGCACAGCTAAAAACCAAAGTGTTGTATATACATAAAGTGCCCCCTTATTATCTTAATTACTGGAAGGGCACATGAAAAAGACATCTAGGAAAGAATGACCTTAATTTTTCCTAAAGACTGCCTAAAATACCATTTCTAGTCTAGCTCCAGTGTAGTCTTAACTATGGCCTGCTATGTGTGCTGGAACCATCAGTACTGCCAGTTTCCTGAAATAGGTAGCCAAGATCACAGTATCAGTCCCATCATCACCATCTGAATTACCCTTTCCCTCCTGATACCACAAACTCCAAGCATTGCACTGATAGGCTTACCAAATAGCACAAAAAAATAATGTTCTCAGTTTAGTAGGAAAGATAGTTATCAGCGGGGTTCCTACTGGACTTATCAGTCACTTCAGCCAATAAATTTAAACAGCTGTGGTTTTAACTGCAGCCATTGCCACTCGCATAATCTAAGTTAAGAGAGGGTGTGACCTTTTCTGTCCCAGCATCAAGACTGTTGGAGGAAACAGTCTCCACTTCTTCCCAGCTCAGTAGGATTATAGCGCTGCAGTCCTCTGGTGTAAGGTAGACTGAAGCCTCTTCAAGAGTTGCAGTGCACCTGGTACTAGAAGCAGCACATCCTTGGAAAGGGCTCAAATACTTCATTTCTCCATGGAAAGTGCTTCAAAGATATTAGGATTGCAAGCTCTGTCACTACTGCCAACATAACAGATGAAAAAGAACAAATAAAACCCCAGGTCAGTGAGAACCTCTGTCATTTGCCACATCTTGTAGCCTCCTCAGGAGGGCTGTGTGGTTTTCTGGGCAGATGCGCTTGGCGGGTGATTCAGCCCCCTCCTCCAGGACAATGCCACGCTTTTTTGTTGACGTCTCTCCAGTTCTAATCATACTGTTGATCTCTTGAAGCCTCTGAAACATACCACAAAGAACAACTGAATGCTGTCTACTTCTCATTCAAGTCAAACAGGGCATTTTGATTTTCTGAATCTGATTCATGTGTCACATACATAACAAAAAACACCAGTCTCAAAAAGCTATAATGTTACAAAGAAAATGGTATATATAAATGTTTTGCTAAATTACAAGTTCATTAAAATTAAGCTTGTTAAAACCTTTAACTTGTTAGCTAATGAAAGAGTTTGGACATCAATAGTAAACGTTTACCTTTGATGGGCTGCTGCTAAAGTAATAGAATATTTTCTCACGTGGAGAAAGTGCAAACTCGTTTTTGTGAGGGGAGATGTAAATCGAGTGATTCTGAGAAAGCTGTATTCTGCGGGGAGAGCCACTTCTTACAAAAGGATATGGAGACAGGGGAGGAGCTTCAGCCTGTCATACAAAGATAGCAAAATTAATCTGCAGTTATCCACACAGCAGAGAAACCAGGATGTTATGCATTTGAGTCATTGCATGATTGCATGGTGATCCACACCATGAAATGAATCAGAGTATGCTTTTGTTTTTGCACCAGTAAGGCTGAGAGAGATACACTGGGATAACCAATCTGGAATAGATTCAGCAGCACTCAACTCAATTATATTTATTTCAATATTTAAGGAAATATTAGAGGACCTGCATTTACCACATAAAGTGAATGCTGTGTTCCACAGTGTGCATTTATCTAATGCATCAAATATACAAATGTCAAAGATGTTCAAGTGACAAACCTATAGAGAACAAGACATGGTAACTCGTTTTAAAACCATTCTGGATAGTTCGGTTCAAGAAGTCTTGTTTCATGTTACTCTGTACACTTGTGCAACACTATTTTACATCTAGAGATGCATTTTTTAACCACCTCCCAATATTTAACTCAAAAGCCACAAATATTGCTAAAGCTTTGCTGCTTGAGACTCAACCCTAGAATAACATATTATGTCTAGATGCAGAGTAAAAAAAGAAGTCCTACTAGCAGTGCAATATCTAGAGCTGGACATAGACCTTTTACTATAATAATCTAGATGTGGTATAAATATGCTTTTTACCCGCCCCCCAAATGTCCTTTGGAGGTAAACACACAAAAACAAAACGTATCCTTCACCAGTAAGAACATAATAAAAGACCTGCTGGATCAGGCCAGTGACCCCTCTAGTCCAGCATCCTGTTCTCACAGTGGCTAACCAGATGCTTCTGGGAAACCCACAAGCAGGACTTAAGCACAAGAGCCCTTTCCCCTCCCATTGTTTCCATCAACTAGTATTCAGAAGCATTACTGCCGCTGTCTATGGTACTATTTTAAAAGCAGCAATGGACCCTTGTTTCTAGGACCCACAAAGTAGACTGTACAACATTGTTTTTTTCTGACATTAATAAGACTTATTACAAAACAGGAAAGGCTTCTTACTCCATTGGATGAAGAGTACTTCAGGGCAAAGCCTTTAATTCGGTCACTATAGACGTTGTTATAAAACTGGATCAGGTCTCCGCGCTCTTCTTCCTCAATTTCACTGTTTGCTCCAGTCAAGCGTGTTGGAGTAGGGGGAGCACTGCTGGGCTGCGGCACTGGCAGGGTGCTACTAGATCTCATCACTGGGCTGGAGTCTCTGCTTGCTGTGAAGGCACAATGGAAGTTTTTTCATCAAGTTCTAAAGAACTTGCTAAACAAAACATACATATCAATATTTTCCTCTTGCTACTGGATCATCAAAAAGTCCCAGCCAATAACGCTTTAAAGCAGGTGCAGATTATCCAGCTGCTTTTTCGTATGGCCTTTGTTGGAATGCCAGGGTTTCTAAGTGCTGCTCTTTCTGCTCAACAACTGTCTTGGAGGCAGCTCAAGAGCTTACAGAAAGCCTGGGACACTCTAGAGCCATGATTCCCAACATGGGGCACACGCCCCACAGGGGGGCAATTTGATTTTTAGGGGGGCAATTTGAGAATGAGTTAACAGTGAATGGCCTTTTAGGCTTCCTCTACATGAATAGGAATTCACTTTTTGAATAATAAGAATTATATGTCACAGGGGACGGGGCATCAGAATTTTAGAGATGCTTAGGTGGGGCATGGCCAAAAAAGTTGGGAACCCCTGCTCTAGAGTATTCTAATCCTGGATTCCCATGCAGTTCAGTCCTCTCCATGGTCAAAGAAATAAGCCCTACTGTGCTTGATGGGGCCTGTTCTCAAGCAAGTGCACATATGGCTGCATCCTTTTTAGGATTCCTTCAGCTAAAGAAGGGTAGGGCAACCGCAGGGGCCAAATCTTTCATCAAAACATATTACAGCCACTTACTTCTATCCTTATTTCTTTCAGTCGGGGAATTCTGCTGGTTATTGCTGTCACTGTTGCCTGAATGTCTTCGTCTTCTGCCTTTAATCAGGACACTTCGATACACCTTCCAAAAGCCAAAGTTGTGGTAGACGAAAGACAAGAATTATAGAAGATTACTCCCTTGTCTCATATAAACAGAGGCTTCATATATAAATGTTAATTATTTTATGGAAAACTCTAAATATGCTCAATTATACGAACTGCTGCAATCAGGACCTAGACCATTCATTCCAATGGGACATTCCTAGTGAGCAATGATCAATTTCTGTATGCACTGCACATAGTCAGACCCATTGAAATTAATGGGCACGACTAACTTAGGGTCATTATATTCAGTGGGTGTTCTACACTGATGTGGACTTTCTAGGGGGCAGGCGGGGTAGGGACCTGGAAAGCTTTCCAGTGCCTTCAGTTGCCTGGGATCTGATTTATCATGTTTTATTTGATTTATATTTAGCAAAATCTTTAAATGGTGAAATGAGAAGGAAAAAAGATCATTAATGCATACTGGTTTAAAACCAACCAACCAACAAAAAACCTGCTTACTTGGCTCTTAGCTTGTGGCTGGGTCCTATAGCAGCGCATGATGTTCTGAAACGATGTGTCTTCTTTTGTAACCTAAAACACAAGAGGGGGATTCACTGCCATAACTAGATCTCTCTTCTTTCAAGTTATTTAGCACCCCCCTCAAAATGTACCTTTTGTGAACCTTTACCTTTGCTATTACATAAATTGCACACATTAAGAGCTGGTCTAAATGCCGGTCCATCATGAGTTCAGAGCACTGTACCAGCGAAAACTCAAAACATGTCCATATTTTCTTCCTCAGCTCATCCGAAATATCCAGTTTAAGACAGAGATCCCGCAGACGGATGCTTGCTAAGTGGAATACCTAATACAGAGAGGAGACTGTCAGAATTACCCTCTATTAGGTGTTTATAGAATTCTATGTTTCATATCTGTTAATGAACCATGTACACAAAGGTCACTGGTCCTACCTCGGTATTTTTAACAAACGTATGCCATATCTAAATCTTCTAACTAAACCAAAGTGTAAGAGAACATTTTGTTGTTCTGTTTTAATGTTTTACCCTCCAACGATGCTATCAAGGCTAGGTGCTGTAAACATTCAGAGACTGAAACCATCTGTTGTTCTATTACTGTGGATTTTATAATGGAGTTAAGAAAATGCATAATTCTCAAGATGAAGTTTCTTGGTCAATTCAAAGAGACCCTTTCAAAGTATCTTCTTTGAAAGGGGTAATAAATCATTACCAAACAAGTGGCAAAATGTCTGAATGTTGTCATTTCCTTCTCAGAACTGCTATGACTGTTAGTCCCTGTTAGTCAGTTTGGTTTATTGTGTTTAGCAAACAGCCATTACACACATAAAAATGATAACAACAAGAATACTGCTACTAATACAGTGGTACCTTGGTTTGCAACCACTTTGGATTACAACTGTTTTGGATTACAACCATGTCAAACCTGGAAGTGTGTGGACATTGGACCTGATACAAAAAATGTTGATGCCTGTTATAAAAACAATGCTTTACTGTGGTCACAAACCTAACGTATGTGAGTTGTATTCCTTAAACTTATATATCCGATTTTATCAACAAAAATTCACTTTAACTATTATTTTTCAAGAAGGTGGCTGGAAAGCAAGCAAGGAAGAACAAAGTCCCCTTTTTAACAGGAATGCAAAGCCAGGGAATGCTATGGGGGTGGAAAATGGATTGGGAGGGATGAAGAGAGGGATCCCTTTTCCAGGAGAACATCTGGTTGGCTGGCAGCCAAAAATGCCCTTTGCAGATTCAATCAATCAATCAATCAATCAATCAATCAATCAATCAGAAGCAGTTATGGGATGGTACTCTGTATAAATGTGAGAGGCACAACAACCTCTTCTAAATCACCATCATGAAAGGTAAGAGATTGCATGAAGTGCAATCTAATATGTCTGAACATGACTGAGGACTGAGCAATGTTGCAGTAAAATCAGAACAATGTGGATTTTGAACTCTTATTTACAATAGGCAGAGTAGACTTACAAAAAAATGGTCGGAGTTTATCATACACATCTCCCTGTCTGAGGATGTTCTTACCCTAAGAAAGAAAGCTTGGATTTCCAGCCAAGTCAGCACTGTAGTGACACATGTGATTTTCTATGCTGGATGTACCTTTCTAAAGAAGAGTGCGAGTGAGCCGGCCTTCCTAGACTTAGCACTGCTACTGCCCATTTGCTGCTTTTGTCGCTCTCCGGGAAGGGCAATCTGCTGGAACTGGCCTTGTAACTGAAGGGCTGTGCCAGTCATTTGTTGAGTACTGAGAGTCCCAGCAAGGGTCTGGGCACTGAGAGGCTGGATGGAACTGGGCAGTGGCTGGGCCTGCCCACTTACGTTGACCTGGACTGGAATGAAAGTTATTCCTCCATTTTCATTGGCAATGCCTGTAAAAGGAAGAGCAAATAAATGCTGCAGAGGGACCGCTGGGAGAAAATCCAGAAACATTTGAAACAAAAGGTTCCTACTACTTAGGGAAGTATATGAAAATGTACATACTGAAATTTGAGAAAAAGGGGGGAAGCCAATTTGCTTCTGGGGCTGAAAGAAGCTTGCGTACTGGGAAGTCTGAATTTGGGGGACATTATTTATTCTCTTACTTCTACCCTACAGACCCCTCTCACCCTGGTCTAAAAATAGATACTTCAAGTGTCAAAGGTCAGGGTTAAAAGTTGCATCTTCGTTATATGGCAGAAGGTGCAAACATACTTTCGTGGGGAGGGAATTCCACTATTTAGGGGTTGCCACAGAGTATGCACTCTTGTGGGCTGCCACTCGCCCCCCCCCTTCTGAGGGTGGAGGAACTCCTAAGAGGGTCCCTACTGAGAAGGGGTACCTTCAAACTCTTCAATTATATGATTCACCCACTTCACTACAATCCTCACCCCAACGATGGCACTGGGAGCCACTGTAATGGTTATTTCCTACATTTTGCAAAGACCATGCATCCTCCTTACCTTGTACCGGTATTGTAACTGTCTGTCCATTATTTGCAGTCACAGTTGCGGTCGCTACAGTTACTAAAGTCTGCCCAGGCACAGGAGTGACAGGTATTGTTTCTGTGGAGACGTTCTGAACAGACATTGTACTGATCACGGGCTGCTGGGAGACCCTCACAGGAGTCCGAGTGGCCTCAGTAGGGGGGTCATTATCAACAAAGAGCCTTCTCCTCGTGGGGTTACTTGTTGGAGAGCTGTATCTCTCATAAAGCGTGGTTGGAGAAGATGAAAGGCCTGCAGATTGACAAAGAAAGTGGGGGGAGAATTGCATGTAATCCAATACCTTCTTATTTAAAGTTTAATCCCATTCAAAACATCAGATTAAGGGCTCATGTACATTTTGAATGTGGCAAGGTTGTCAGATTATTTTACTATGTCAATTTCATGGAAGAGAATGCTCCTTGTGAATACGCCAACATAAGTCACAGCTGATTATCATCATCCTCAGGCCTTTTTCCCAATATGATCATGCCCTGTCCAATATGAGGTGGTGTTTAAGTAGTAATATTCTTGATGTGCAAACACAGAGACAAGATGCACCTTGTGATAAACTGAGCAAATCTTACCCTTTCCCAGTGTTCCAGTTTCAGCACGAATCTCATTCAGTCTCCTTGGGGTTAAAGGGGAACCTGCCACACTGTTCCCATTTGACTTTTCAAAATACTGAGATGGCATTACCTAAAAACATAAGATTCATGCATTTTTTATCCTTGCAAAACCTCTTAAAAAATGTTGCTCTCTGTAGTCCAGTTCAGCCATTAGAAGAACATTTTACGGCCTTTTAGAGTTTTTTCTCCCTGCTACTTCTTGTTGATTTTTTAACCTCCACTGTTACGTTCAAAACAGGAGTTACCATTTACCAAAATTGCTCCAAATCATGGTTTTAATCTAGTGCAAACTGTGGCTAATGATGTCCCAGCCTTGCCTACAACCCAAGATTTGAACAATAGCTGTAACAATAGTAAGTTGGGATCCAAATAATAGAAAATTCCAGTTATAAGCAAACTGGGAAGGGGGATTTTAATGTGATCCGTTTTAAATAAATAAACATGTAGGAACAGGAAAGCACACAATCTCATAGCATGGTTGAGATATCTAGAAACATGACATCTGATCTGTGCCTTACTGTCTACTATACATGCCTATACATGTCTACTCAGAAGCAAGTCCCATTTAATTCAATGGTACTTACTCACAGGAAGGTGGTACAAGACTGCAGCCAGTACCAGTTAAATAAACACGATTAATCTGTTTTCTAGTTACTTAATGCAGGAGCCAGAAACTCCAGTAATAATCCTGGACTGCTGTGACAGACTTCAATGACAATTCAAAGTGTTGGTGCTGACCTTTAAAGCCCTAAACGGCCTTGGTCCAGTATATCTGAAGGAGCGTCTCCTCCCCCATCGTTCTGCCCGGACACTGAGGTCCAGCTCCGAGGGCCTCCTGGCGGTTCCCTCACTGCGAGAGGCCAAGTTACAGGGAACCAGGCAGAGGGCCTTCTCGGTAGTGGCGCCCGCCCTGTGTAAGGCCCTCCCATCAGATGTCAAAGCGATAAACATCTACCTGACATTCAGAAGACATCTGAAGGCAGCCCTGTTCAGGGAAGTTTTTAATATGTGACATTTTAGTGTATCTTTCATCTTTGTTGGAAGCTGCCCAGAGTGGCTGGGGAAACCCAGCCAGATGGGTGGGGTACAAATAATAAATTTATTATTATTATTATTATTATTATTATTATTATTATTATTATTATTATTATTATTATTATTAATGTACATCTTTAGATTTTCTTAAAAATTCCTGGTTCAGTGTTTTCTTGCAGAAAGTAGTGAGGGACAACGACCTGGATCTGCATGAACTTCTGCTTAAACCTATATGATGAGCCTGCTGGCAAATAGTCTCCCCCCATTTCACTCACCCTCTTGCTGTCACTGAGCAAAGAAAATGAGATACTGAACAATCAAATGATGTCTAAAGGAAAGGAGGACCCATTACTGACCAATAGCAGGACATGAAGACTCAAGGGATGGTTGTGCCCATTATATTCCTAGAGGCCAAGCTGCTGGCACTTTTAATGTAAAATTGGCTGAACACCTGAATCCATGCATCCTAAATAGCTTCACTGACTACAAGAAAAAGCACTGCTGGCAGACACCGCAGACAGTTTTTAAGGAGCTGCCTCAGTAGAGGAATGGGGTAGGGGAGAGGGGCAATGATTGCTGACCACAGCTCTTATCAGCCCCAGCCAGAATGGCCAACCATCAAGGATGATGGGAGTTGTAGCCTGAAACTTCCATAGGGTAATAGGTTGGATAGAGCTGGTTTAGGGTTAAGTTGGTGGTAACTTTCCACAGGCTGGGCTTAGAATCTGACTGACAGGTGTGTGGGGTTCAATTCAGACAGACTGCAAAAACAGGAGTCAGCCCTCTGCTTCTCAGCTGATGAACGGGGGCTAAATCCTTCCCATTTTGGTTAAACAGGCAGAATAAATTCCCAAGTACTAAATAAAGAAGTATATACACACACGGCAGATAAGCCCCATACTTTACCTCCTCACATGTGGGAACTTTATTTTCATTTTCTTTGATTTTGTCCCACAACGGTGATTCCGCTTTCCATGCCAGACTTTCTAAAATCTGCTCTTCGATGTGATTAAGGTGCTTCACTACCTCTCTGCAAAGGCCATCTTCTGCTCTAATCAGAATCTCTATCACCTATAACAAATATTGCAAGTTTAAACAAACAAACATTGTTATGTCTTTGAAACTACTATGAAATTCAATAGCATTTTTAAAAATTAAAAGGTGTTAACTTCTTAGTAAATTATAACATTTTCCTTGCTGACTTTTAGAAGTCAGAGCAAATGGTAAAAAAGAATTCACCTTATAAAAGTGAAAGGCAGGAACATCAAATATATCGGCGATGAATGGGAAATTATCAGTTGCTTTGTAAGAGTAAATAATTATCTCAAGGCAGCAAGCCATGAGAGATCTGTGAAACACATCATGCTCCAGAATCCCCTAGGATAGAAAAAGTGTTGTACAGTGAAGAATTCAATCAGTTCAGCATAAAAACGCAAAAAAGCATTTCTTCATTCAAGCAAGTCCTTTAAAAAATCTAACATAATATAATTTGCCACTAACTAATTTGCACCAGTAAGGTGGAAGTTGACACTGAGCAGGCAAAGGTAAATGTCTGAGTTATGCATCTCTATCACTCGTTCCTAAACCTCACGGTTATGGCCAATCACTAGGACAGGAAGACCCATGTTCATGAATCTCCTGCACACGCAGACTCCTCACTTAATTTCAATTTAGGAAGGCAGAATTTCTTTGTTGGGGAATATGCACACCTCACAGGTCTCATCCACTTATAAAGACAGATCCCTTCTGGGCAATGGACTTATCATGCAGCCAGCGTCTGTTGGTTATTCTGGGACACCTGGGATAACAATACCTGTCAACAATATTAAATGTGTTTAATACTGCCAAGGTTTATATATATGAGCATTTTAAAATGACCATTTTATTCACTGTCATGGAGACTGCAACTCACATAGCAATTTCTCTGGAGGAGAGGTTATACTATTGCATAGAAGAGGATAAACTGCTTTGATCTCAAGGCAACAGAAATTTCATTAGTTTAACATTATGTTTACACAAACTACGAGGTTAGGCAATCTTAAAGACCCTGCAGAAAACAATGACTAAATTGGTGCCAGCTTATGGACTGATTACCATAATTATTATTGTAGGTAAGTATTTCATTTTGTATTAGCTTCTTTTGAAATAAGAAAATTTATGCGAACTATTCTGACTTACTTACAGATAAATCGGCATCTCCTAGTCTTCTCTTTTCTTGCTCAATGACAGACTCCAATACCTTATAATAAAGGACCTCAGCAAGACGAAAGTGTTTTCCAACAATTTCTGCATATTAAGAAAAGAAATTCAAGACTTGGGGCTAGATTTCGTCAGCTGCCATTAAAAAGAATCATAATGGGGGAGAGGAATGCTTCCAAACAACAATAATTACTTTTAAATTCCTTGAAACAAATAGAAATTACAAACATGTTCTTATAAGGCTATACTGCACTATTTCCAGATGGATCAGTTTTCAGACAGAACACATGTTCAAAGGCCAGGCAGCTTTCAAATACTAGTTGCACTGTGTACAGGGATCACTGGAAGTATAAGAACACAATGGAAGTTGCTTTATATATGTATGGCCTTACCTTTAGAGAAGCTACCAGGTTCTCCCTGTGACGGTGTTCTCTGACAATAAATGTCATACATTTCTTTCACCCTGTTGGCAATTGACAAAGAAGGATCCCTGGAACAAGCCCTGGCCAGAAAAAAATCAATTATTATTTTTTTGTAAATTAAGAAGGAAGGGGTGATATGGTTTTTCAGAACACTATGAAGTAATACCACTTTTATCCAGCCATTGTTCATAGAATTATTTTATTTTTAACATACTGCCTTCAGCCAGGGTCTACTTAGGGTAGACCTACTGAAACTAACAAACCTATGTTAGCCTAGTCCATTAACTTCAATGGGTCTACTCTGAGTAGGACTAGCATGAAATGCCACCACAAGATGGAACTCTGCATGTTTAGTTTTGCTAATTTTATTACATTTTGTTGTGTTGCATTTCCAACAAATAAACTGATTTACCATGGTAATGAAATACCATTAAATGCCAGTTATAAAAACAGGTGTCGTTATTTCATCCAAGAACAGGGGAGCATAAGAAGAACACAGTGTATGCTTTCTTATACACAAAGAGGCTACATGTAATCTTAAAAGGTAATTACTCCAGAGAACTGTATCTCTGCCCAAATGGAGAGAGGGGGGAAATGACAAAGCTGTTCATGCATCTGTGATCACAATACTATGTATTCTGAAGTAATATAATATCAAACTCCTTCAATTAATCTAAAAATTCTTGTTTTCTATATTTGGCTTTCCGGTCTGTAATGTTCCAGGAAGATTAGACCAACTCATTTTAAAGCAGTGATTCTACTAACCTGAAAATCTGCTCAAGATTTTCACTAGGGGCATTTTTCAGGCCTGTCAGCATTGTATGAAGTCGGGTCAAGCTGTATGTGGCTATGGAAATGGGACTTGTACACGGGTCGCTCTCCTTTATATACTTTCGACCAGTAAGAGGTGTTGCTATTCTAAAGGATTTTGCCTAAACAGCAGCAACATGAAAATATTTTAAGAACTGAAATTACTACAATAATTACATAAAAATTAATTATTTCATGATTCAAAATATTTTTAGGCCACTTTTCTGGGTCAAAGCCCATCTAAAGAGCTTACAAGCAAAATAAGAGACAAAGGTTAAAATTAAAACTTCAAAATGCTACAAACCAACACTTAACAAAACTGGAGAGAATGTAATTCAGTTAGACCAGGCTTCCTCAAACTCGGCCCTCCAGAAGTTTTGAGGCTACAATTCCCATCATCTCTGACCACTGGTCCTGCTAGCTAGGGATCATGGGAGTTGTAGGCCAAAAACATTTGGGAGGGCCAGGTTTGAGGAAGCCTGAGTTAGACCCTCACTTGGTTAACAAGCATGATGTCTGGAATAGTTACATCTTCAGGGCCTTCCCCAAAGTCTGCTACATAGAGATTTGGTGCTGGCCCAATGGAAGGGCCAGCATGGCTGTGGGACCACCATAAAGAGGTGCATTTCCATCCTGGCAACCCACCTTGCCAGCCTGAGGGTGAGCACAGCAGAAGATCTTAAAGTTATTACTGTAAAGCTTACAACCTTTACTTTGATTTGGGCCTGGAAATGCACCAGAGAAACAAATACACCCAGAGATGTAATTCTGACCATGGGCAATATGCTACTATGACTATTCTAAGGACAGACAACAACTCACCAATAGAACACACAACAGACCACACTATACTCACTCGTTCAAAATGCTCCTGCAGATTATATTTCACTTGAACTCTTTTGGCTGTTTCCATGCCTGAGGCTGTATTTAAGCATCTTCTCAAGGTTCCTATTTCTTCATCTGCATCATCTCCAAGAAATATTCGCTCATCTAGATTTCCAACTGACAATATGTACTCCTCATAAGCCTTGTTGATGGCTTTGCTATAATATTTGGGGGCGTGGGGGGAGAGATAAACAGTGTTGAGTACTCAAAATATAAGTGACTGCAACAGAACGGAGGGAAGCGTTTCAATAAAAAGGGTCTTCCTAGGCCTTTTCGCTTCTGTCATGAGAAAAGTCAAACAAGGTTAGAATTTCTACAAAGTGTTACCACAGAAAACTGTTGGATCTTTGATTCCTTCTATGATAACTTTTACAAAGTGTAACTACTAAGCCAACATTTATTTCCTCAAAATATGGCATCAATCTAAATAGTGAGAATCAGCACTATTTTTCTAGAAAAAGAGGTGCCGGAAAGCACTATGCACACCCCTCCTTGTTCTCTTATAACTCGTGTTGCGTCAGCTTCATGCTGCATCTTTTTCCGTTATGTCCCGTGGCAACTAGGAAGTACTGGAATGGGTTACTTCCGGGTTTCGCTGCTTGTGCCTGCACAGAAGCGCCAAATTACGCCACGCGCCTGCGCAGACACAGTGCTTTGAGTTGCAGGCATTTCACGTTATGGACAGCCCTCCAGAACAGATCCCATCCGTAACACGAGGTACCACTGTAATGACAATGGAGTGGGGGCCAGAACTGGGTTCTGGTGAGTTCCAGTTGAAAAAATCCCTACTGAGAACTATCAAAATATAATAAAGTAACCAGCAGATATCTAACTGTATAAGATGAAACTGCTGACAGAACTGCTCTGCTCAGATTATCACCTCTCTAGTTTATGAAGCCAAGATATGGATTACCGGTAACCTTTCAGGTACATATGCAGATGCCTTGTTCCTTGCTTCCCCAGGCAAGCAATCAAACCAGGAAGTCTTCCATTAAATGTAAACGAAGCCAAGATATTAAGCCAGGGTCCAGCAGCTACATGTTTGGACAAAACACTTGTTCATCCCCCAGCTTCAGCTTGAACCAAGTTATGATAATGCAAACATGGGAAATGATTTGGATCTTAAGTTGATCATTTGTTAATGTAGAGGAAGGGGGTGGGGAGGAGATTTCTGGAACCCTCTTCACCACACCATCTCCCCAAATCTCCCAACCCCTAGAAGCAGATTTTTTGGGGTTAAAGGAAAAGGGGGAGTCAGAAAGAAAACTAGGGTCCAGCCATTAACTTTTAATATTTAAAGGTGAAAAGAGAGCTAGGAAAACTCAACTAACCTTGGGACTTTGGTGCACATTCAAAGGCAAATGGATTGGAAGAAGGGGTGGGATAGAAATTTAATAAACGTGTGTGTGTGTGTGTGTGTGTGTGTGTGTGTGTAGACACACACACACACACACACACACACAGTGGTACCTCGGTTTACAAACTTAATCCGTTCCAGAAACGGATTAAAACGAAACAGTTCTTAAACCGAGGTGTGCTTTCCCTAATGAGGCCTCCTGCTGCTGGTGCCCTTCCACCATTTGGATTCCGTTCTGAGACTGAGGTAAAGTTTGCAAACCGGGACACTACTTCCGGTTTTGCGGAGTTCGTAAACCGAATCGTTCGTAAACAGGACTGTTCTTAAACCGAGGTACCACTGTACATACATACACACCCACATAAACACATACATACATTTAGGCAATTTGTCAAGGATGCTCCTGTTTAAAATACCTTAAAAAGGTACAAATGCATTTGAGGAAGCTAAAAAATTATAGCCCAGGCTTTCACTAAAACTGAGTGGTTCAAAATATGGTGATTTACAGGAGCAAATTTCATACCATTACCAGTGATAGACTGGGCTTCAAAACTTAGCTCTAAGCGGTGAGGGATGTTGTGATAGATTGAGAGCAAACTAATGGAACCTCTGTATCCAGCAAATTCTGTGACTACCAATGCTATTGTTCTGCAAAACTTACAAGCTTTCTCCAAAGTTTCCAGGATCCAGTAAGCCCATCAGATTTTCTTCCTTTCCCTTTAGAATCTACAAGAAAACAGAACTAGTGTTAAGTGCAAGCAATGGAATGACAAATCATTAATGAAGCATAACATTTTAAAATTAGTTACATACCTTTTTCTCAAAAAGTTTCCTCAAATAGGGCTTCCAAAAATGTTCTTTTATACCCTTGGCTTCCAATACTAAACCATCATGTAAGGAGCAGAGCTTTTCAATGATGCAAGGAGTTTCAGACAACACCTTAAAATCTTTACTATGGAAGTCTTCAGGTAGCCCTATGATATCAAGTAGCATTGGGGGTAGGGAGGGGAAGGGAGGAGTAAAAGTATTTTAATATGAAAAAAATTCCAACACTCAATCAATCTTTATTGCAGTCAAAGACCAGACAACAGAAACAGAAATAACATCAGCGACAGGTACGACATCAGCATCAAGGAGCGGACGCAGTAGGCAAAATTGAAAATTCCCTATATACTTATTTATATTAAAAATGACACTTTCTCAACTAAAATCTACGATTCAGAGTTTAAAATCAGTATTCATTCACCGACCACCTCTGTCACTGCGGCAAACATTTGGGCTTTTTTATGTGAATCAATTAGCTGTTTTATGAAGGAATTTTTGTTTCTTGAAGACTATGATACAAACCATGCTCTCTCCCTTCACTTTTCATCAATCCAGCCCTGTGTATGGATAAACAATACGTTCTTTGGCCTGCTGTATTTCCTATGGCAAGGTTAGAGAGCAATTAAATGTGCAGATAAAGCAAAAGGGTGAACAACCTGCATTATATTTAATCCTTTTTAGAGTTCTGCTCAGTGTGACGTACCTAATCTTTCAGTGTAATATTTGGTTCACTACACTCAAAGCCAAACTAAAAAAGCAAGTTTTTTTAAACAAAATTTCAAAATAATGAATTTGTGGCATACCATGAGCAGCATTATAATAAGATTTTTAAAACGTACCTTTAAAACTAGGATTCAGAAGCTCCTTACGATTTGGGCACTGGAGAGCATTTCCATAGACTAGATCGAGGACACATAATAATAAATGGTAGGAATTGACTAAGTCATCACTGATCATTGGGAAATTGCCTGAGAGATTACAAACAAGATTTGAATTACATTTAAGATTTCAGAATTCTCAAAAAAAATGCAAATGACTGTAAATTTTAAGATTGGACAGTTACCAATATTACCTTACAGTCCTTTACTCATGAATCTTTTAAAAACACATACATCGTTCATTGTTACTATCAAAAAAGATTTGACTGAAAAATAAAGCATGGGAAAATGTTCAGTATTCCCTTTGGGTAAATATAAAAATGCATTCTGAAATATTACATGCTCCTTTTTAGAAGTTTTAATGTTAATGTAAAACTATTACTCCTTTCTTACTGGACTTAAGTTCTCACTGTTTAGAAATCAATTTGTGTTATTATATAAAGAAATGTTGATTAAAAAGTGCTCCAAACTTTAACAAGATGAGTGCAATCCTTAGAAAAGTTCTCATAGAATAAACTTCCAACACGAGTGGTGATCAGAATTAAATGGGAGTTAAACTCCAACAACATCTGAAGAGCACCAGCTTAGCATCAACAGTGTGCATTAATCCATGTGCATATGCAATACTGGAACAGGTATGTAAATACATTATAAATGTAAATGCATGGATCAGACACCTACTGACATCCGATTTAAAACTGTTGTCATGTAAATTACAGATAATAATACATTAATACTGTAATACTATAAACTAAAAACTGTACATATAATAACTTCCAAAGCAGGAGTGTTAGGACAACTGATATTTCAAAGTTCAGCCCTATTACTCTCTAATTTCTTATTTGCTATTTTCCTTTTAAAAAATTAAATAGCAAAAAAGTGAGAATACTGCTACTGTTTAATTGCTGCCTCAAATAAAGAACATTTCCACCTTAAAGAAACCACAGATAATACTGAATTACTTAAAATCTGAGAAGCAGAATAACTAATCATCAGCAACTGTACTGTTAATACTATGCTAGTTTACAGTACCTTAGCACTTGTCTTACCGCACACATTAGGCAAGAGGCTAATTCACCTGCACCAGAAGTAGTAAGCAATAAATCTATATTACTTTCTGTGCAGAGAAAGGAAGTTGCAAGTGCTTATCATTAAGCAAAGCTGGTCACACAGGCAAGCCCAAACTTGTCCTTGAAATGTGGTTGCCATGATAAACGCAGAAGAAACCCTCAAAAACAGTGCAAACAAGGTCCCATGGCTATTTGTCAAAAGCAAATGAAGCCTGTGCATGTGAAACTCCATTTCACAGTTTACAAGCTACATTATCCCATTTTAAAGCCTTAAGTATTCCATGGGAGGTAGCTGCCATTCTTGCAACAACAACAAAAAGCAATTTGTTCTCATGGACTGAATAATAAGCTAGAAGACAGCAGCTCATTAATAGTGCTCATTAAATTGCAAGTCTTTAATACTTAAAAATAAAAAGGTTAATAAAAAAAAGATAGACAAAAAGTCCTGTAGTTTCTGACACTAACCCCTATAATCCTAGTCAATTTGCTTCCATCAGTCTCCCTTTTTAGATTCATTGTCCAAGCAATTATTCTGTACTTTACTTGCAGAAGTGGGCAGTTTTCAGGGTTGCAATATCTACTTTGGTTTTGAAACCCAAGATTCACTATCCAGAGCCAGGTACAAAAGGCATAGAAGAAAATAATTAGTAGTCAATAAATTTGTTTTGAGTATCAGAATTCAGCTCACAGGGGGATGTTAAACTACAGAGAGTCAAAAATCCTTGCCAATCTACTTCAAATCATCCAGAGATCTACCAGTAGATCTCAATATACCTTCTGCCCACCCCTGCTCAACTGGTATGAATCTCAGCAAGAAAATAACAGTTCTTTTTTCCTTTGAAAACAAATTCATGGTGGGTTTTGAAATAGAACGCATTCTAGGAACTGTATTCCATCTCAATGAGCTGTGATGCTCATATTATTTTCTTACATTGTAACAACAGATTAAGAATGTTGTATATTTACTCAGTCAAACTTTTGACAACAGTTATCACTACAAATAAAGCAGCACATAAAGTAGGACTAGTTGTTTAAAGCCAACAGAAATACTCAGTTTAGACAACAACTTTTTTGTACTTGTATTATAGTTGATTTAACCCATCAGGAGTGTAAGAATTGTTAGGACAACAGTCTACAATGGGTGAAACCAAAGCCTCTTCCACAAATTATATAGACACTTCATGCCTTTAGACAAATTAGAGACACTTATAACAAATTAGAGACACCTATAAATCTATACACAAGGTTAAAACAGAGGTCCCATTTAACAGCCAACACCCATAATTCCAAGCTTGTTAAAGAGAACAAGAAGAATGGCTATGCTATTTCTCAATCAAGCTTTAAAAGGGAGAGCTTTCAGCCAATTTTCAGATACCCAAACAACAGTACAAGCAAGACTGTATTAAAGATACAATCCTATGTGTACTTAACTGGGAGCAAGGTTGACTGAAATCAATAAGGTCAGAGAAACAAAACACTATGAAAGCGGTAATAAAAGGGAGTTTTCAGTAGTGGTTCCCAATCTGTGGAATGCTTTCCCTGGTGAGGTGAGTCTTCCTTTTTAATAGCTTTCAAGAGGAACTGAAAAACATCCCTCTTTACCCAAATATTTGATGGACGGAGAGATACTGTTCTTGGAAACCCTGAAATCACTGTTTGAGACAATGATGCTGTGGGTTTGTTTGCTTTAAATACTAAACAAATAATCTTATTACTGATGTGTTTAACACTATGGGTTCCTTTGTGAGGGGGGGGGGGAATTGAATAAAGAAAGACAAACCAACACCATCAAAACAGGGACAGCATCCCTCACTAACTATGTAAGGGAAGCGTGGCCATATTAATCACACCTTTTTTTTTTAAGGGAAAACCAGAAGACTAGCTAACCAAGTCAAAATCCAAATGAAAAAGGAGGCAGTTATGAAAGAAAGATCATTCTACAGCTTTGGAGCAATTATTAAGGTGCATTGCTATCATCACACCTCTTAAAAGATAGTATCATGAAGGCTATGGAACACAATATTAAACATCAGTTCTTACCTTTTGCATAAACAAACAGCACCCAGGAAAACTGAAAAACTTCAGAGACTGTGCAAGGCTGTCTCCTTTTTAGTAATGACGCCATAAAAAGAAACAAATTATTATATTTTCATTTATACGATGAAGGATCTCAAAAATATACCACTCCTATAGAAAAGTCAGACACACTCCGGGCTGTATTGTGAATGCTGCACACATAGATTTGCTTATTATTTTCCTTCTAGACTGACAGCTCAGGAGCTTTCAGGCTAGGAGGGAGATTGTGCAGCACTCACAGTCCTCATAGTTCTTTGTTTCATTAAACAGGGCAAGGATACAGAGAGTATGCCTGGCCATCTAATTTTGCCCATCAGTCAGAAGCCTGGAAAGACACTTAGAAGCAGGAGAGTAACTGATGGTGGGGACAGAGAAAGGGGACAGGTGAACTAGTGCAGGTGAGCAAAGCAAGGATTGGGGAGGGCATTTCCTAAGAAGTTAGCTAACAAACGGTACTAAACATATTTACTTAGGTTACAATGAAACTAACACACAACTTACTTCCAATTAAATGGGGTCAAATACAAATCTTAGTTTTTTAAACAACAACAATGTATTAATACCTTAATTAATATAAGAAATCCATACCTTTGTTTTCTTCCTCTCTGCTGGCGTGGTTGGTCATCTTGAGGGTACTTGAAAATATCCTGAAAAATGGGTTCATACTTCTTAAAAATTACAGCAGAAACTGTAAAGTTTCTTTCTAATCTTGTGGTACGTTCTCTGAACTGGGAGGGTAGATTTGCCATATCTTCCCATTTCTTCATCTTGTTAAAAAATTCTATCAAACTGAAGACATTTAGATTATCAGAAATATAGTCTTATGAAGTATCTTTCTAAAAACCGATTGTGATTTATGTAACTTTGCATGACTACAATAGAAAATATGCAAGGAATCTTAATTTTCAAACGCTTTAATAATAAATTAGGAAAACAAAGGACAGCCTATTTTAAAATTGAAATAGCTATGACTACCTGTGTGTCACTGCTGTCTATTCCTCTGAATGTTCCCTGCCCCCTCCTAAGTAGAACAACATTTATTCAATGTTACCCCCATAAAACATGTGTGATGTTTCCATTTTCAACTCTATTATAGCCTCTCTTCAGTTATGGTGGTCACATATTTTGTGATTGCTTCTTAGCCAGTCCTATGGCAGACTATGCAACATCCTATAGCTCTAAGGCTACTTTAAGGGAAATTGCTATAAAAATGCTTCCTAGGTGAAAAAGTATATTGCCTCATACGGCATAGGGTTGTATAATTTTGGGGAGATATCTTATAATATGACCCCAACAGGGATCATACTACCCTATTTAAAGGCATGTACACCTGGAGTCCATTGGAGTACCTCCCATCATCTGAACAAAGCAGTGATAGATGAGACAAGTTAGCAGGATTTAAAAGCAATAATTACAACTAAAGCACACATCAAAGAAAAAGCAACACATATAGAGATATTGATTCTAATGCATGAAAGTATCTTAACTTGCAAGCATAAGTGATCTCAGACTGCCTTAAGTATTAGGTCTCACCTGAGAGCCAGTCCTTCCACCTGTGTTTACTTAGTTACTTTCTTTCCTTTTCTCATGCAGCTAGTCCATTGTCTTTTATCCAGGGGCATAGGAAAGGGGGGGGGGCGAGAACCCCCCCCCACCCCAGAGACCATCATGGAGGGGGTTGACAAATTATCAAGGAACAATTACTGCCCTATTAGGGCGGTTCATAAAAAAGTTGTCCTGGAATAGGTCCTGGAAATAATATAGGTCCTGGAAAGTTGGCCTATTTAAAGAAATTGAGACTAGGCAGAGTAGATTAGGCCTTGCCTTGCCTTCGCCCTGCCCCCTACATGCAGCTGATTGGCCAGCTGGATTGGGGGTGGGGCAAAGGCAAGGCTGAATCTACTTGGCCTAGTCTCATTTTCTTCACATAGGCCGACTTTCTGGGCTGCTGAGGAGGCCTGCCAAGGCCACTGCTTGTCCTGCGCACCCCCTTTGGGCCCCAATCCACCTCCGAAAAGCCTCTGCTGCCCCCAAAAGTGGAGCGTGCAGGACAACGGCAGTGTTGCCGTCCCATTTTGCCTGCGCTGAGTGCCACCCTGGGCACTCGGCAGGCCAGCCTCCCCTTTGCCCCCAGCCTCCCCTGCATGAAGGTAGGATCCCCCCTCTCATTCACACACCCCAGTCTTCCCTGCATGAAGCTAAGACCCCCCAAAAGCAGTGTGTAATTAAAAGAAGAGAAAAATCAGCAAAGTAATTCTGTGGCTAATTGAACAATTCCTTTAAATAGGATCTATTAATGAAATTCACACTTTTGACAATCACTCTGATGGTTTTGCAGAAAAATATTCCTAGACACAAGACTTTTATTTTTAAGCCCTTTCAGTCTCCCATCTAGAGGCTAAGTACAGCAAACTGTACATTCCCACCCCTCTCCCCAAGGCTGGATTATTTACTTCTGTGTGCTCGTGTATCTGTGTCTCCCTTGTATCTATTAGGGACTATTCTCTCGCTTTTCCTTTGATATCTATGCTACTGATTACTTCTGCTGTTTTAATTTTAGAGAAAGTGTTTAATTTAAAAAGGATCTGTACTATAGAATAACAGTGGTAACAATACATTGAAGACAAGTAAATATTTTGGGGAGGGTGCTTCCAGAGCCCTAGCGCCACCATCCCAAAGAGGATAAAATGCTCAAACTGTCTTGCTAAAACTCTTGAGCTGTAGTATATTAATGCTGAAATCTGTTTAAGCATATTTGCTACTGAAGACCTGTTTTCTTATCAACTTTCTATTAAAAAAATCTTACCCAAGTATAAGTCATTTTTGCTCATTCTGTGCATTCTAATTGCTTTTACCTATGATCTCTATGCCAATCCAATGATTCTCATTTTTTTAAAAGAAAATATTATTTATTTCTTGCATTACAAAACAACAAGAAACAGTATTGGAACAAAATCTACCCTCCCATCATTTCCGAAGACATGAGGTCACATTACAGAGTTCACATCCCTTAAATTGTTGTATTGCTTTTGCACGGCAATTACGGTTACCACATCAATCATTTACAATATGGAGGTGGTCCCATGTTTTCCTCTTTCACACTGTACATCATAAAAGCATGCCAGTCCACTGAAAAAGTGTCTTGTTTCATTCCTTTGCTATTTTTAGTTTACTGGTTATTTTTTCTGTCAGAGCTTACTATCATCCTTCTTTATACCACGTGGTCAATGTTGTATCCTCTAAGAATTTCCAATACCTAGCTGTTACTAGCTTGGCTGCTAATGAAAGATGGCAAATAAGATGCTTAAAATGCAGATTTGTATTGTCCCCTAGGTAAAGATTAAGTGAAGCCAACTCGGGCTTCTGACTATATTTTGTTCAGCTATCTCTCTAATTTGATTTGAATGTTTCCTCAGGTCTACCACATGTTCTGTGTCCCCATTATTCCCCCTCTCTCTGTCTATAATTAATCTAAGTATCAATGATCAGACAACAATGTTCATGTATGTGACCATGTGCATGTTATTCTAGTCCTACAGTGAAATTAATGGACCTAAATTAGTCATGTTGATGCATCGCTCTTTTTCCCCCTCTGCTGTAAAACTTTTCACCTCAAGCATAAGTATGAAATGGTACAGAAAACAGAACTTTGGACAAGCTGTGCTAAACAACAATGCTGATGGAAGTGAATCACTTTTTCATTACAAAAATTATTCATGCCAACATTTAAGTTGTTGATGCATGTTTGTATTATTAGTTGATATACTGCACTTAAATAAATGTTAAACAAATAACTCTGACAGGAAATAAATATAAACATACTGTTGTTACAAAGGGTCAAACCAGCAAGAGCAGTTTTAACAAGTCCTAGTGATTAAAATCACTTGAAATATTATATTTAGCAAGGTTATCCCTGATCCCCATACAGCTAACAACCAGAGAGCATGCCTAAGTCATGATAATAGTCTCACTAGTTACTTACTATAGCAATTCACACATTAGTATCAATTCTAAAACTTTCTGATTTGTTAAAATAGAAGTTACCTTTGTCCTGAGCAGCGCAATATTCTTATTAAAGATACATAGTTTCCTTCAACGGTTCCTCTGCTCACTGTTGGGACAGCTTTTCTGCAAGCCACGTATAAAGAACATGCTAGCCAATGTAGATCATTTCCCTGTTACATTAAAAGAAACAAAAGCAGAAGTTGACTCCTCTCTAACTCATCTGTCTAAAACAGAAAGGCTTTATTTTGTTACAGCAGGCGTCGCTAACCTATGCCCTCCAACTGTTGCTAGATTACACTCCATATTCACTCGAGCTGTTGAGAGTTGGAGTGCTAACATTAGAAGCGCTACATGTTAGCCACTCCTGAACTACAGATAAGATGAATGATCAGGGAGTGGATTGAGGTTTCAAAGAGCTACATCACGGCATGTTAAACTACTCTCTGAACAGAAAGCATCAAGGCCGTATCACAACCAGCTTTTTAAAATTATTTATACTTATTAGCATAATATAGATCTCTATGTGCCTCTTGGAAGTTCCTTCAGTTTAAAATACAATTTGCCATCCAGTGTGGGGCAGAGGAGCTGCATTGGAGAAACACAAGCTGAAATCCCCTTTGGGCACATACAACCTATTGCACAGTTATTTCAAATCCCAGTTTATATGTCAGTAAAGTCTTATAAAGCAGAGGGTGTGAAGTAACAAACCACATTAGAGAAATGTTTCATTTCACTGAAATGAAATTGCTAAGAGGCAACTGGACACAGAAAATATTTAACAAGGTCAGAGATTAAAGCAAATATAAGACTATATTTGCAAGAGCAGCCTTTCCATCAATAGAGGGAGAGAGGTAGGATTGCAGGGTATCTCCATCAGCTCTGCTGAAATACATTTATAGGCACCTCCTTCCCTTTAAATCTTTCTATTTTTGCTGGTCATTACAGTAATTCTTTAACCAAGTAATAGTGCTTGAGTTTTCTCTTTCACTTCTCCCTTCCAATCCCTTTCCCTTTTGTGTTGTCTCTTTTAGTGTAAACCATTTAACAGGTACTATCCTATCACTGATAGTTATAAGCCATTCTGGGAGTCTGGTTTTTGGCTGAAGGCCAAAATAAACATGCTTTAAATAAGCAAAACATTTTAAAATACAAATAAAGCATTTTCAACATTACTTGTATACAGAGTCTTGTTAGTTTTGCAAAGACAGCCCTCACTGTCAGCAGTGTCAGCTGCATGTTGTTCTGGTTTAAATCCAGCCTAGCATTGTAATGATATATAGGTGAGGAAAAGACCAGAGAATAGAACTTTAAAATAAAAGCAGTTGTGGGAAATATAGGGCTACTGTTGAATTAATTACATTTCTCAAAAGCATGAATTGATAATATCCAAAAGTAATAATCTTTTCAGAGAAAGCATTAGATTTATCAAAAGTAGTTCTGCAAATAACAACTTCAAAGTTGAATTTCTGTTTGTTTTCTTAATGTAATTTACAATTCTGAAAATGTGTTTTCATTTATCATCCCTAAAGTGTGTTTTCATTTATCATTCCTAAAGTGTGTTTCCAAGTGTATCAAGTGCTGTTCTACTACACTTTCACATCCCTTTCAATCCACTTGAAAATACACATTCTGCAGAGAAGTACTCTCTCGGCCTGAAAAGCAAGATGAGCACTGCACCCCATAGTCACCTTTGACTGGACTTAACCGTCCAGGGGTCCTTTACTCTGATTCTACAGAGCAATTCATAAAACGTCTGGATTAATTAACACAGGGTACAAAAGTGTCATATTCACGTATGTTACATAAGACTGGGATGGAGATGAAAAGAAGATTAGAAATTAAAAACCAAGAGGTTGACTACAGACAACTATTTTGACAGGTAAATTATTACATCAGGCATACAGCCATGTGGTAAATGGAACAGGAATAGACAACCTGCAGCCCTTGAGATGCTGGTGAGCTATAAATGTCACCATCCCTAATCATCTGCCATTTTGGCTGGATCTGATCAAAGTTGGAGGACCATAGTGTCCACACCATTGGGTAACTTCTACCTCTGTCAAAGCCCCTTTCTGGTGGGATATATAATTCTACCTCATGGCCTCCAACCCACTATCCAAGCTAAGGACACACCCCCTTCCCTCAAAGCCCCTCCCATCAAGGTTTCTTTCTAATTCACTGCCTCTACCACAAGCCCCACCAACTCTGTCTAAGATTATCCTATCTAGATTTACTTCTGCTTCACGACTCTGCCCCTCTACAAAGTCAAGGCCAATCCTCTCCACCACAAGCCCAGCCCACTGCCAAAGCTCTTTCTGCCAAGCAGTAATTTTTTTCTTGGGGAAAAATGTGGGGGAAGTTAGCTAGTTAGTTTATTGTGGGCCCAGTCACAATGCCACTTCCCACCCGGGGTAGTGGCTAAATGTATGACAAACTCAAGCAGACAGTGATCTGGACTGGAAATGGTCACAAGTGATTGCAGATATAGGTGGGTTTTTGGCTCAGGCATTGGGTATATATCCGTTCTAGCCCCCCACCCCCAAATTATTTAATTTAATAAAAGTAAGGGAACTCAGTTCCCCAGAGTTCAAAAAACGCCCCCTGCTGCCAAGATGTTCTACTTTGTGACCACGCCCCTCCGCAAAGGCCCCTCCCCTTTCACCCCAAGCCCCTCCCACCAAGCAGCAGCACCCCGCCCCCTTCGCTGCGCCCCTCCCCCTACCTCCAGGGTGTAATTCCTCCTCATGCTCTGGTAGCTCAGCCAGGCCTCAGCTCGGGCGCGCTCGTCCATGTTGAGGCTGCTGCACAGGTCCTCGTAGCGCTGCCGGGTGTCTCGCTCCGCCTCAGCTGCTGCCGCCGCCGCCGCTTCCTCCTCCTCCTCTTCGTCGTCGTCCTTTTTCTCCTCATCGCCGTCCGCTGCTCCTTCTTCTTGGACGGGGGCGTCGGTTATGGCGGCCCCCGCTTCCTCTGCGGCCGCTGTCGTCGCTCGGGGTGAGGCGACGGGGGTCGGCGAAGGAGCGCCCCCTCCGGCGGAGGCAGTGGCAGACGCGGCTGCCTCCTCTTCTCCTTCGTCTCCGCTCAGCATCGCCAGTGACGGGCGTGGAGAGGATGAGGAGAGCGGAAGGCGGCGGCGAGGGTCGCGCGCAACAACGCCGGCGAACTCGAGAGCCGCGGCTCGCGCACAGGGGCGGACTGCGCCTGCGCAGCGGATTGTTTTCGTGCGTTTGAAGCGAAAGTTGGGTGGAAAGAGAGAGGCCGATGCCGAGCTGCACCCCTCCTTCCCTCAGCCGCCACCGCCGCGGCGTTCGAATCTAAACACCTCGTCTCCCTCAGCCCCCCCACGGCCCCGCCCCTCACCGCTCTGCTCATTGGGCAAGGGCGCGCCCACGCGAAGCCAATCAGCGTGCTGCTGTCTGCGCAAGAGATTTAAAAGTCAAGAGCGGAGGGGAGGGGAGCGGAAGTGGGAGCGTTCGTTTCTTCTGGGAACTACAATTCCCATAAAGCGTCAGCCTCAGTGAGGGGCGGGGCGAAGTGGGAAACGTGTAATATGTCATTTTCCTCCTCCATATCAATACCAAAGGACATAAATCGATTACCACTGATCGCCAGCTGCCTCAGAAATGATAGGATCTTACACGTTGGACACTAACTGTTTAGTTGGGGACTGTAATCATAGTACATCACATCAGGCTTTTTCTTTCTAAGTTTCACGGCGAGGTCTTTTAAAAAAACGAAATTGACACACCCACACTCAACAAGATACAGGCCTCAATTTTGTCCCCTGTAAAAAATATAGAAAATGACTGGATAAAACCGGTAGTTTGATTTTTCCTGGGTTTTTAAAAAAAATATGGTGCGGATGCCCATCATGGATAAAGGTAGTAGTGTGGTGGGTGGGAGCAGCGATTCAAGGGAATGGGATAGAAAAACAGCCCAGATACATCAAGTATTATATGCTGGTGTGGACTGCAAGAAGCCAAGTGGCAATTAAAATTTGGAATGAAATACGTCCCCCTCTAGAACCACTTACAGTTCGAACTAGGCTCATAGTGTTAATTTAGGGGCCATGTATAGTCTTACTCCATTTCTTGTCTTCTTTTCTGATCTGTAGCATGCCCATAATCAATTAAACCCCTTGTTTATAAATTTAAAAGTATTTGCCATGTTTACATTCAGACAAATGAGAAATGTTATACAATTCCTATAAGCACATGCCTACCAACTGTATCTATGGTTTGTAAATATCTGAAAGGCTGATGCAAGCTTATTTTCTGCAGCTCCAGAGGGTAGGAGCTGAACCGAAGGATTCAAATTGCAAGGAAGGAAATTCTGATTAAACATTATAAAAAACATTATGATGGTAAGAGCTGTTCAATAGTGGAACAGATTACCATGGAAGATGATGAATTCTCCTTCATTTGAGGTTTTTAAACAGTTGCTGGATGACCTCAGCCAGGGATAATTTGGCTGCGATTCCTGCATTGCAAGAGGTTGGAAGATGACCTCTGGGATCCCTTTCAACTGCAGTTATATGATTCTTTTTGCATTGCACCCCCTAGCCAAAAGTAATCTACCATGGGTGTTAGGATACAGAATGGCTGTCAGCAACAACCATTTCCTCACTGCACTGCTTAATTTGTATTTTTATAACTTCCATAGAAAATGGCAGAATATATTTTATATAAAATTATTCACTATCAGATATGGTAACAAAACAAAGTTAATTCTAGAGTTTGAGAGTATGAAGTATCCATATGACATTTCTAACATGGTATTGTAGTAAAACCAGTGTTGGCTGAAGGAAAGAACTCCACGCCCTGTTATCACAAAAATTTCATGCCATGAATCTAGGTTAGATGCCTCAGTATGTTTGCAAAGATCTCAAGGCAGCATCTAGCCATACAGCGTTATACTTTTAGTTGATAACAGTTCTTTTCACCTACACCAAGTTGCTTCTGAAATTTAGGGTAATCCCCAAACCAATTTGATGTAGTGCAGATGAAAGTGTGGAAAATTTATATGCAAACAATTCCTAACCTGCTGGATTAACTCTTATTATATTTTAATCATATAAACCTAAGAATCATTTTAAATTAGCTAGCACTGTCTTCCAATTTATGAGGTTCAAAAATTAATGATGTGCCGTAACACAGATTGGACCTAATGCACATCTTTTAGTTCCATGAAATCAGTTTGATTATGCATTTTCAGGTAACTGGCAAATGCCAAGGTGCAGTTGTGTATTGCATCAATCCTACAATGTTCTTCAAATTATACTCTAATGATAAACTATAACTGAATGAACCTTTGGGAAGAAGCACATTCCACCACTAATTGCCAAGACAAGTGCAGGATACAGAACATTTTCTAGTATTCAGCATTCACGTGGTCACTAAACTATAGCCTTTAGTTTAAAGTATTTCTTGAGGTTTTAATACAAAATCTTACTATATAATACCTCTGGCAAGACAAAACTATTTTGACAGCTCATATTACCTGCACATTCAGTATTAGCCGCTCATATGAATTGCAGAAAATTGTAACCACAAATTCTTTAAATACTGAATAACTGCAGATCTTTAGCTCCTCCGATATTGCTGTAACAACTGTTTACTTTCTGCTCAAGCTTAACTACATTGTGTGATAACTAAAAGGCATTTTTAATGTATTGAGGCCAACATCATGGGTTGTCAAAGAATATGTTTAATAAAAAATAATTAAACTTCCATTTGCTCTATAGAACATCATAGAAAGTAATTCAATAAATTACAAATGACTTTAAGACGCTTTTTCAACTACAAGAAAGCAAATTCAGACTACACAGAAAACAACTGGCAAATATTGCAAAATGTCCAAAAGAAAAACAGGACTAAGACGGATCATGAAGCCTGAAACAAGGGATAGAAATACAAGGCAATAAGAGCTAAATTTCTTTTTAGTCACTACCAACATACACTTCTTCACCATATTGGATATCTTTTGTACTGAAATTTCAGTATTAATGTAATTCTAATAAAGGCTCCTTTACAACCCTTGACTTTATGCAGTCACACTTGCATATTGTTTAGCCGACAGAGCTACATATTTCTCACCTTTCAGCTGATGCTGATTAAAAAAAACACACCTTTACTTCATATTCAAATCTTTCAGTCACACATTGAAACTGTAAAATTTCCTTATTACAGAGAGATATCACTAGAATGGTAAGTAAAATTCACTTGACCATAATTAGGAAAATACTTTATTTCATAAATTTATTAAAAATTATGTTTAGGATTTCTTTTGGGGGGAGGTACGTAGGGGTATGGTGCAAAGTGATATTGTTGAAATACTCCATTGACTAAGTCAACAACCGTGTTTGGAAAACTTTGGCTATATCATGGATACATACAAGATAAATAAAAGTGCTATATTACAAAGGGCAAAATATTAAATATGTAATACATCCTTTCATGATGAATAATTGCTACCCCTTTTCTTGTGGCATGTTCTGACTATTGCTAAGACACTGAAGGGCCAAACAAGTCATACTATTCTGGGGAGGGAAAATACAGTAAACCAGCACAATCCAAATGATACTTTTATAACTGTAATTACATGTAATACTGCTTTCAAGTCAAAGGGGTTAATAATTTTGCATGTACAAACTTTATTTTTATTGGTAAAGATCTTGGTAAAAAACAACACAGTCTTGTTTACTGTACAAGCAAGCAACAGAACTGTATCAAAATACTAAATTATTTCCTTTTGAAAAGATTTGTCACTGACTATATCATCAGTATTTTTTTACCCATTCACTCAACTTGCTTATTCTTGGACCACAAGTGAAATTAATACAAGCTCACACCTTTTCACCTCAGTTCCACTGTATGGTGTGAATCTGTGATTCTACCATGTCAGAGTAATAGCAGCTTCAGCAGAACAAGGAATCCTATTACATATCTGATTTTATGCATTAAGGTTCTAAGGATCTGTATTCAAACAGATGCTTTATAAGCACTGTCATACCATGGTTTCATGGAACACATTTCTCACATCATTGTTGAAAGTGCTTTTTAAAAGTTAAGTTATTGGGCAACTCAGCATTGTTACAACTAACAGATAGATGATACCCTAAATTTTGATTTTGGGTAACATTATTCTACATAGTCAAATCCAAACCTGTAGAGAAATATGAGTATTTTTAAACATGACTACATTTCCTCTTACCATTATTAACTGGTAACTACAGGAGTTTACATGACAAACATACACAAAAGAGAAACAAACAAAACAAACAAGCCATTTTCACAAGGATCTAATCCTTATCCTTATAACATGAAGTATGCAGTGTTGAAGTGGCACTTTGAGTTATTTCAGCTTGTGGATACAGCTCCTCAACAACATGAAGGCTGTAGAAGGAGCAAAATCTTAACATTAAAAAGGTATCCATGGTGTCGAAGAAAGTAAGAAAGGGATTTTTGTGACTATTATTACAAGAGTGCAACTGGTAATGGTAATTTCCCTTGCAAAATTAACATACACAGGATGCCTTTAAAAAGCAAAGCAGAATATGAAAACAAGTAGAGAAACCAATGTAAACTTCCTAAACTAACTCAGCTGAGGTAACAAGTAGCCAATCTAATTGGCTGAATGGGAAACTTTTCTTTTAAAACAGAGTTGTACCTGAATTGGAAACATCAGCAGTGCATTACAACACTAGAGCATATTCTTGTAATTAAAACAATGGATGGTGATGTAGTTTCTACAGCTTTCATGACATTCATTAGCTGCCCAAATTATTGCTGAGTTTTGATCTGTAAATTATAGGTGTCAAGGAGGCTGTAAAACTATATTCAAATTAAATCAATAATGCGCATAAAGAATTTTGTGTTCACTACAAATATATTAAATATACAGCTCTTACTAAGCATTTTTTAAAAATTAACCCCCAAACAAAATTATAATGCCTTTTGCTGTAATTCTTTTTTTTTTTACACAATTGTGTATTTGATAGTACATACAAGTTCAGAAACTTATGAACTTCAAGAAATATTACATGCAAAATGTCTTTGAAAGCAGTTTGCACTTCTAAACAAATACTGAAATGTTCGGTCATTAAATTATTGATGCACTCACTCAACACTGGTTATTTACAACAAAATAATTCAAGAATAAATTCAAAATCAGTTTATAATTTAAGTGCAGAGTTTGGGGTCAGTCTTCATCACTAGAATCCGAATCCTCAGACGAGGACGATGTACTGTCTGACCCAGAGGAAGCATCGGCTTTCTCTGAACCCTCATCTGTGCTGTTTTCATTGCGAGAGCTAGGCTCTGCTCCCCTTTTGTCTTCTTGATCTTTAACTCTAGAATTTTCCTCCTTCTCTTCTGTTTGCTTGGCTGTGCCTGTGCCATTGTTTTCATTGTTCTGTACATCAAAAATATTGGATTGGGACAAAGCTGGGATATGGAGATTAAGGCCTGGAGTGAGAAGCATCCCTGGATAAAGTATATTGGACAACAGTAAGGGGTTAAGAGCAAGGGGGCTGGCGGCTGCAGCAGCAGCAGATGATGTGGAAGGAGAACCCGACACAGAGTTTTCTCCACCATTATGTGCATTTTGGCTCTCTGTCCTTTCTTTTTTCCCGTCGGGCTCTCTTGAGTCATTTCCCTTTTTTTCCTCGGAAGCAGATTCTGTAGATTTTGTGAGGAGTCCTCCCATTCCTAGCAAATTTGGTAAGCCAGCCATTCCTGAAAGCAGCATGGGAAACACAGCAGCCATGTTTTTCGCCTCCCCAGCAGTGTTCAAACTAGTCGGCATTCCCATTAAGCCTGCTGTCACTTGCAGTGACTGAAAATTTTGCAGATTTTGCTGTAAGGCCTGGAGAGTAGATAGATCCACCCCTGGCAGCAGCCCATTGGCTAACAAAGGGTTGACCGGTATGCTTGCTGCTGCTGTTGCTGCAGCAGCAGCTGCCTTGGCAACCTCGCTTTTAGGTCTTCTCCCTCTCCTGCTTACTTCCTCTCGCACAACAGGCCCTGTGAGAATACGGTCAAACATGCTTTCAGGAAGAAATCCCTAAGAGGGGGGGAAAAATGAAACTTGGGTTATTGCATTCTTTAATGCAGCTACCTATTTCTGCATCTTAAAAATATGCTGTAGCTAAATTGAGAAAATAAGTATTAAAATCAATTTCAAACATAGCCAATAATATGGTAGAATAGATATAGCATAGTTAGGAATGTTAGCTGGAAACCAGAAAAATAATTCAAATAAAGTCATTTGCAAAAGCTGCCTTTTACAGCTTTTGAACTTTATATAGTGCCTTCAATGTACATGGCACATAACAATACAAATAAGCAAGAGTGGTCTCAAGGCTCAAAATTTTCCTAGTTGTTTCTAAACTGCTTAAAACAGGGATCACACTGCTTTAGGGCTAACCTGCTTTCTTTGGTAAGTAAAGCTACAAAATAATGACACTCCCTCTAGTACTCACAGATTGTTTTACAACATCTGCCCATTCAGGAGCTACTCCATATTCAGAATTCTCTTTCAGGAATCTGCACAGGTCCTTCAGTGGTGGAGCGAAAGCACCTCCTACCTGAAATGTAAGGATCAAAAATGGATCAAACATATATCAGTATACTTCATGGATCCAACATTCAGTTTGCACTCATAGCTTAACAAGCTATCTCATTTCTGTATGTGCTAGAATAGTTATGGTGACACATTATTATTATTATTATTATTATTATTATTATTATTATTATTATTATTATTATTATTATTATTATTATATACACCGCCCTTCACCATAAGGTCTAAGGGCAGTTCACAGAATAAAATACAGGATAAAAACAAGTAAATAATTAAAACAAAACAGCAAAATAAATAACTCTTCCTTCCCACAGACACATTTAAAAGGTTGCAGAATATTAATCAGCCAAAAGCCTGGTTGAAGAGAAATGTTTTTGCCTTGGGAGAGCATTCCACAAACGGGGAGCCACTACAGAGAAGGCCCATTCTCGTGTTGCCACCCTCTGGAGGAGGCACACAAAGAAGGGCCTCTGATGATGAAAGCAGAGTCTGTGATGGTTTATATAGGGCGAGGCGGTCCTTGAGGTAGGGCACCAAGCTGGCATGTCTCTGGATGACAAAAGTTAAAGAAATACCTTTCTAGCATTCCTTCTATTGATTAGTTGAACACGTTCTTCCCCTGTAAGGCTATTAATATCCAGCTTATTAGGATTGCGACAACGGTGCCTTTTTTGTTTGGGTCTTCCTTCATGAAGCTGCATTTTCTGTGGTAGCGGAATTAAATATATATATATATGTGAGCTCTCACTATTATTCAAGCTGCTTATGAATAACATATTTAAGCTTAAGGACCAACTTAACGAAGGTTTTACTTCTTAAATATGCTGCACATTAAGTTTTATATTAAACACCACAATATTTTCAAATGGCCTCAAACCATGCTAAAATTATCATATATGTACTCATAGCGTGTTCAAAATTACAACCCTATATTAAAAGATGAATATTACACAGAATTGCTTGCTATATTCAAATATCACAGCACAGTTAGAATGAATGGAAATACTTACAGGAATAAAAGCTCCTAAATCTTCAACATAGCCAGGATGTTCATTGAACCATTTCTCCAAATCTTTTCTTTTAGGGGCATCATCGCCTGCAAGTCTTGTTCCATCTTTCAAGTTAATAACTGGAACTGGGCTTTCTGCATCACACATGCCGTGGGATGGTACATATGGAAGTGCTGGGTTTATTCCTGGAGCAACCTGAGGGACATTAATGCTATGGCAAACCTGCAGAAATACAAAGTGTTATGAATACTGTTCTACTTAGTTCAGGCATAGGCAAACTTGGCCCTCCAGATGTTTTGGGACTACAACTCCCACTATCCCTTGCTAACAGGACCAGTGGTCAGGGATGATGGGAATTGTAGTCTCAAAACATCTGGCGGGCCGAGTTCACCTATGCCTGACTTAGTTGATTGGAGATTGCTGATTGCAGTCTGAGAGCTCTCTCTCGAGCTGCATCAACAGAAGTATAGTGTCCAAATCAAAGGAAGTACAGTAATAGCACTACTCTATTCCGCCTTGGTCAGACCACACCTGGAGTAATGTGTTGTTCTGGGCACCACCATTTAAGAATGATATTGACAAGCTGGAACAAATGCAGAGGAGGGCAACCAGAATTATAAAGTGTCTGGAAACCAAGCCTTATGATGAATGGTTGAGGGAGTTGGGTATGCTTGGCTTAGATGAAAGGAGACAGAGAAGAGATGATAGCCACCTTCAAGTATCTAAAGGAAGATGGAGCAAGCTTGTTTTCTCCTGCTCCAGAGGGTAGGACTTGAACCAATGGCTTCAAGTTATAAGAAACTAAATTCTGATCAAACATGAGGAAGAACACTGGAAGTTTTAAAGCAGAGTTTGGATGACCACCTGTCATGTACAATCTAGTTGAGATTCCTGCATTGCAGAGGGTTGGACTGCATGACCCTTGGGGTCCTTTCCAACTCTACAATTCTATAATTCTATGAAGAAAACCTAGAGACAAATATTTAATGGAAAGCAAACATCACAGTTACATATTCAAGATGTCAACCCTGCTAAAAAAGTTTTGTCTTGCAAAAATATATGAACCTGATTAAATAAGATGCTGGATGGGAATGTCAATGCATTTTGTAATATCAATGCCAAAGCTAATACCAGTAGTACAATACAAGAAATCTACTGAAGCAGGCTGGCAGACGGGCTTCTATTTGGCCAATCTAAAGACATTAAAGCCTTCAAAATTAATAACATTTACATCAGAACAGCATGTATACTTAAAATATCAATTCACATCTGCTTACGTGGTTAGGTGCTTTGTTTCTATTTATAAACAGTATATCTACTCCTTCCACATTCTTCCTCCTTCCTCTCCTCTTTTTCATTACAGGCTGGTCATCAACTATTATTCCATTTGCAGTAGCTGTTGATTGACTGGAAGTTCCTAATCAAATTAACAGTTTCATAAAATCAGCAACAAAAAACTTTTCCCCCAAATGAATATGAACAACTGTAAAAGCAGCAACAAAAAAAGTCACTGAAAGTAAAATGAATTTATAGAAAAAGGTTCTAGCGTATCTATGAGACAGAGTTTTACTCTGAGTAGGCCCATTCAAATTAAGAACATGACTAAGGTTCATTAATTTATCTGGGCATGCACTGAAGAAAAGTTAGTTCAATACCCCCAGGGGTGGAGGAAGGGGTGTGTGGTGGAGGCGGACTGCCCTGGGTGTCTTCACTGAGGGAAGTGACATTTGACGCGCCGCCTACCTGCGACTCCCAAGCCTACCCTAAGCCATCAGCGGAAGGGGGGGGGGAGCTGCAACACTTTGCCAGTGGCATTCTCCCCTCCCCCTTCATTTTGACAGCTTGGGGGAGGGTTGGGAGTCGTGGGGGGTGGCGCGCCGAATGTCCGCCATGGGCAGCTCACTCTGCCCCGGCTGCAGGGCATGTGTGCCGCTCCATGCGCCCCACTCCCCTCGGAAACCCTTTGTGCCCCGCTCCCCTCGGGAGCGTTCTCCGCCCCCCTCGGGAACGCGTCCACCCTGGGCAGCATGGGCATATGCCCCGCCGCTGTACCACTCCAGGATTATGTGGCATACATATTAATACTGATGTCAAAGTACCCAACTTCAATAGGCTCTATATTCTTTTCTCCCCACAATTACAACCTGACACTGGGGAATAACAGGCCTGCAAACATACAGATTGTAGCCTAGTATATCTTGTCAAGGTCAAAGAAAACCTCAGCATTTTCTCAGCTCACTTATCACCATTACTTTATGCTACAGCTCTTCCTTCAAAAGAGTTGCTATTCAGCCTTGTACAGCTGTAACATTCTTACTTATTTGAGTTAGGTTCTAGATAGAAGAACATCATCCAAATTATTTGAAGTGTATGCATTCTTTCACTTATGCAATCATCAATGGCAGTGATAGAATAGACTTGTTCATAAATCTTCCAGAGTTAGGGACAAGCAAGTGAGGTAGACACATTTACTGATAACACTAAATTGTTCAGGGAAGTTAAGAACAGAAAGGGTTGTAAGGAGCTACAAAACAATCTCTTCAAACTGTACCACCATACTGCAAACGGGGACTCAATTGAATGATACTTCATAACATTCCTTGTTAGAGAGCCATGGAGAGAGATTCTAGTCTGGTCTTCTCTCTTGCTGACATACCAGTTTAATATCTGCAGGGAACACTTTTGTGAATGACATAGCATCCAGCTGAGCACCCACCTGCTGTATGAAGTGTCACAGCACAGAACCAAGCTTATCACATTAGTAAAACTAGGTGATAGACAGTTAAACAACTTGGAATGGCAATCCAAAAATTATTAATACAATATCTAAGTAGCAAACCTTTTGGCATTAAACACTGGCTTTCACACAATGCTTACCCAACTCTGGCAAAGACTTTGGGAAATTGGCAAGGCTGGTCTCTGAAGCATTCTGGAGTTCCTGTAGCCTGGCAAGGTATTGCTGCTGTCCTAATGTACCATCTTCACTTTCAAATGGTCTTTTCTGAGAAAGCCCCTGCTTCTGAAAAATTAATTTCAAACCCCCTTCCTGTTAAACAAACATGAGGGTTAGCACATTTCTTTGGGAAGAACAAACCAATGAAATAGTTTAAGATCTTCATTTGCAATTTCAAGAAGAACTGATCTTCTCTCACACACGCATCTAAGTAACCGGCAGTCTTTAGTCAGGTACAGTAATGACTGCAACTGAATACTTTTATAAATAAGTATGTATTAAAACATAAATTTGCGGATATCAAGTTAATTATTATAAAGGGTTTGTATTCATTAGTATGTATTACTATTAACTTTTAGCATAAGAACCTAAGGAATTCTGAGTATGTGAATAATTATTCTGATTTGTTCACCAAGGGCATTTAAAAACTGGATATCTGGAAGTTCCTGTTTTCAGACATTCAAGACTGAGTTCAGAAGAGCTAGACACTCTGGAAAGCACCTTCAGCACTAAAGACAGCAGAAGAAAGGCTATATGAGAAAGCATCCCACCAGCAAGGCTTCAAAAGTCCAAGAATTGTTGTCATTTGTTGATCAATTCTGAATTCTTTTTTTTTTTTTAAAGGGGGGATGCCCCATAGAAATTTATCCCCAAATACCCATAAATGTGTGTGTGAAGGAAATAAGATTGAGAGCAGGCAGCCACTTGTAGGTAAAGCATGCTGCACACCGCAATCGCAATCAGGTCCTAGGGCGATAAAAATAAACATACGTCATTGATTTTCACTGTAAACTCCTTTTCCCGTACATGCTTCTTCACCTTTGACATCTGTGGTGACTGATCATTTTCTTCTTTAACATCTGCACTTGGAGGTGTTGGTACACTGGGCTCACTGTACTCTGCAGCGGCACCCGGGCTGTCTAAAAGCTTGGTGGTATAAAATGAAGCCACGGTATTGCTGTCGTAACTTCTCCGTGCCGAAGGCCATTTACCTTTCAATATTGTTTGACAAATACTATCCAGACGGTTAATCATAACCCGATCCTAGAAGGAATAGAAGGCAGTTAATAGCCTACTTTTCTATCTCAACAGTTAAAACAACTTGCTAAATTAATCTGAGCAATTAATAAACAACCAACAAAATGTGGCAAGGCCGCAGGATCATCAGGAGAGTTTTGATCTATCACTTAACAAATATTTTCTTCTGATTGTGGACATAATTTGGCATTATGATTTCTTTTGCTTTGTACATAAGAAGGGTAATAATACTTCCTTCAATAATCTCTACTGATGCACAAATCATGTTTTAAATTCCACTCAGGCTAGTATCACTGTTCAGGACTGATGTGACTGTTGGGGGACGGGGGCGGAAGCCTGTCCACAGCAAAGTGTTATAGTTACTTCCAGAGAACAGAAATGCTGGGGGCAGTGCTTGGGGAAAAAACAGGTCTGAACAGGCCAATAGTCAGAAGGCTTTTTCTGAACAGGATGCAATAACAGATTCTTGTGTCTCCTCCCCCCTTTCCTTTTAGGCAGGAAAATTGACTGCAGCTTCTAGAATGAAGTCATATGGTTAAGCTCTTCTAGCACTGATAGTGAAAGTGAACATTTGGTGGCAGACAACTGGATCTCTGGCATAACTGAGTGGCTGGGCAAAGAGCAGTGTGTCACCAGCATGTGACTGAGGGGAATATTTATTCCCATATCACATATCTTCTAAAAGAATCACCATATGCTGGAGAAATTATAGATGAAGTGGCCGGTCCAAGAGGCAAGAACACAGTAGTATTAATGCTTCCAATTATAGGGGGGGGGGGAAATGCCAGTGAAAGGAGCACAGTGGGCATCTCTGATACTGAATGATAAAATAACTACTTCTTCCCAGCCATGTCAGGAAGCAACTGAATCCCAAATTTATATACTTCTCAAATTCAGAAGTTTGAAGAAAATGAATTAGCAAATTCAGTATTTTTTGGAAGGAAATTTATATAGATTTATATACATGTAGTCTTAGGACTCTGCTAGACTGGTAAAAGAAAAAGTGATTTATATGCCATGTATATGAAATGGCGATGTGGAGTCCACTTTTTCTTTACCTGTTTTCCCTGTTTAAATTTACATTTTAAACTGAAACACTTCTTTGATGTGTTTAGATCCAGCCTTACTAACTTACCTTTGGCCAGTAGGAAGCAGCCAACATATATCCACCTTGTAAGATACAGTTAGAATTTGGTGTTCCATTATTCATTTGAAAACTGTCCTGGGTTTCATCCTGCACAGTGCTTAGGGAAGCTACACTCTCTTCATCATATGCTTTCAAAAGAGGCGCTCCTTCTGCTGAGGGAAACAATTTTAGGTTATTAGAGCATAAAACTTCCAATAATGGATACCCTATTTCTGCAACACATAATGATTTGATATACAAATGGTGATATTAAACGTTAGTCATATTCAGGGTAGACCCAAGTGATTTCAATAGGTCTACCCTCAGTATGACTAACATTTGATATCACTTGATAGCTTTTATCCTGAGAAAACTTGGATTGCTTCTATGGCCAAAAGAGAGTATTTTATCAGCCAGGCCTTCTGGATGTCAAAAAGGAAGAAAACTGAGACATCTTAATCAGGATCCTTGAATACTATGCAAGTATGCAAACATCTATAATAGTAAAATAAAGTTTTTTTTAAAAAAATCAAACATTTTAGATCTTAGTCTAGATCATATCTTATAATAGAAATTACTTCTTAGCACCACTATTGCCTACTGCCCTCACAGTCTGGATTGTACACAAACAGTACAGCATGAATCAGAGGCCATTGTGGGACAACTGTGCATGAGATACAGGAGGACTAGTGTACAAGTTGCTCTTTACAAACCATCATTTCAAGACTCTGAGGAACAGAACTGCTGAGAACTGCTACGACAATAGTTCCAAAATGCCATTACACTGAAAATCAAGACATGAGATTATCATGGTATGAACAATTTACTGCCATAACTTTAGACAGAAAATATCATAACTAGGTAAATTTGATGGGCAATAATTTTAACCCTCAAGAAATTGATAAACCAAGTGCACAGCAATGAGCACAGGAACAATGGAAAGCTAGAAACCCAAGAGAACAAAATAAACTGATTCTATCAATTACCTAGTGCTTCATTCTAGGCTGCAAAGCATGATACCAAGCTAATAGCTGCTTGGCCTGAATTTCTAAGCCCAGCTCTTCTCTGGAGATAACCATAGGAAGAAATAATATCTGAATAGACCTTATAGCCTCTGAATCCTGTCTTACATTTTTTTGCGTCAACACTGTAGTAGTGAATGCTAGCGAAAGTTGGTTTCATTCACCACTCTAGAAAATGCAAATGCAATGTTAAAAGAAAAAACTCCTCCTTTTCCCTTATGGGGTAGCCAAGAGCCCGTATAGTCCTTAAGTATAGAGTCCTATTGGAAGGAAAAAATAACAGAGGCCAACCAGAGAATATTGATAAGCAAGGAAGCTAGTAAGCCTGATCTTTATTAACTATTGCAACAGGGTGCTCACTACCACACACAGGAGACAGGAGGGACTCAGAACAATGGTGCGGAAGCCCTTATATAGACTTTTGAAGTTGTCCACCCTGTAGCCAGAGACCACCCCCAAAACATCATAAATACATTACAGAAGGAGGCGGTCTCCAACAAAATTCCTGTTTGTAAGGATACCTAATAACGGCCACTGATTCTTCTACCTGGCCAGCCTGGCCATTCTTTTGCGATGGTAAATAGTTCCTAAATACAGGTCGCAGGCTCACCCTATTCATACACAAATATGCCCTTAAGACAGGATTTGAGCAAACAGACAATGTGGAGGCTTTCCCATTTCCTTCCTCACTGCAGAGAAATATTTGAGGTCAATTTGGGAGAGTCAAAATGGTTTCAGGATTGCTCTCCTGTACTATTTCAGACACGTGGTTTATATACTTATGTATGTGTTTGCCTTGTAAATTTATGAACATATGATTTATATATATGAGACATTAGAATTCCAAAACAGCAACTACAGCTGTCCATAGTCTTGATGTTGTTTACAAAATACATGGGGAATTTTACTTTGAATAGCTGAGAAGTCTGAATGTGCCAAAATACTTTAGAGGTTTAGTGTAATAATTCAATCATAAAGCCCAAACAGTGTGTATACTATATATTCTCTTTAGAAAAGCATAAACCATACTTTTACTGAGATCTTATACTAAGATTAAGTTGTTGTTGTTTAGTCGTTTAGTTGTGTCTGACTCTTTGTGACCCCATGGACCAGAGCACGCCAGGCACTCCTGTCTTCCACTGCCTCCCACAGTTTGGTCAAACTCATGTTCGTATTTCCCCCCACCCCCAAAAAACCCCTTGCAAATTAATTTTATGCACAGCAAAGGAAGTTAACATATCAAATACATATTATGTATTTACATAAAATCAAATATGAATGGCTAGGCCATTCTTGTAGTTGCATTCCTAATTTTTTAAAAAATAAATCAAATATGGGAAAAAAGCTAAAAATATGTTCTAATTTAACTTTCAGAAACAGCTGTTGCAATTCATGAAGCCACATTTCTACTTTTCACAGAGCAAGAACAATATTTTTCTAGCCTGTTTGTGATTACAGCATTATATGGCACCCCCGTAGTCCAGTTTCCTACAATTCAAAATATTTATTTACATGCTATATTAAGGGGAAAGGGGCTTATGTCAACCTTCTCCCAGCACAAATTTAAAGCAAATTAGCCCTTAATTAGCCTTTTGAATGTGAAAATGAGCGAAACAGCACTTACGTCTCTTCTGTGATTCTTCTTCATCACTGTCACTTTCTTCTGATGAAGAGGATGAGGAGGAGGAGGAGGAGGAAGAGGATGATGAAGATGACGATGATGCTGAAGAACAAGATGAAGAAGATGAGGAACTGGATCCTGATCTGGAACGTGAGCAAGAGGAGGAAGAGGAGGATGAAGATGAAGATGATCTGGAAGAACAGGTTGATCTATCTGAATCAGAGTCTGAATCGGAGCTTGATTCTGATCCTCTCTTGTTAGGTCTCTGTTTTTTGGAAGCAGTGTTAGGAGTTAGGGGTTCTGTCCTTGCAGCAACCATACGCCTGTCACTGTCTGCCTTTACAACAGGCTTCTGGTCTGTAGCATGAGATGGTGTGCCATTATTTGGGCTCAAAGGTTCAGTCTTTACTCCCGTTCGCATATCCTCAGTAGATATGGATTCCTCCCCGGAAGAATGTGGATCTTCTTTATGGTTTTCATTCTTAACTTTTGTATCCTCAAGTGCGTTCCCTTTAATATCTAGCAGCCTTGCCTGAGGTGCAAGAGGAGATGCAGACAACACCATCTGGTACTGATGCAAAAGTGGTGTAGGAGTTATTGGAAGTGCTACTTTACTTTGACTGTAGTTCCTCTGGGCTGACATAAATGAAAGTTCAGGATCACGAAGGATGTGGTAGTCTGTTCGGCTAACCCCATGCTTTGCAGCTCCAATCAGTAAATCCCAGTCATGAGTCCCACATTCCCACCAAACTGGCAAATCTGGATTAAGCTGACAAAGTTTTAATCGCTCAAATATCTGTGGATGACGGACAGCTTGTTCTCGCACCTTCCTGAGAAGTTCAATGCGATACAAAGTTCGAGAGGCACGCTCTTCTGTAATTGGCTGGATGAAAATATTGGGATCCACAAGTTCTGCACAGGAAACACACACAAGAATCAGCAACTCGAAGAACAGGAATTATAATTAAACTTTTAAAATAACAGCACTCTTTAGGAGGTTAGAATGTCTAACATAATATTAAGTATTAATATAACTTTTGGTTGATCAGCTACTACCTTTTTAGGTCAGAGATTACTTGGAAACTATACCCCATGCTCTGGTCACTACCAGATTTGATTATTGTAACATACTCTAATTGGGGCTGACCTTGAAGATGACTAGGAAACTTCAACTGGTTCAAAGAGTTGCAGCTGAAATACCAGCTGAGGTTCCATTTAGAACTCACATAACCCCTGTTCTAAAACAGTGTCACTAGTTGCCAATTAGTTCCCAGGATCAATTCAAGGTACTCACATTAGCATTTAAAATCCTAAATACCTTCAGCACCAAATATCCAAAAGACTGCCTCCCTGCCTTCAGCCTCTCTCAGGGTGGGGGGTTCTTGATAGTTTCAACACCCTCAAAAGTTTAGGGGATAGCTGCTCAGGAGAAGGCATTTTCTGTGGCAGTCGCTAAGCTGCAGAATTCCTTCTCCACAGACATGTATCTGTTGCCTTCTGCTTGAGGAAATTGTGCTGAGCATTTTGACTACCCAATATACAAATGCAATAAAATACCGTAGTCTGATGGATTTTTGTCTAGTCAATATCACCTTATACAATAGAGTTCTGTCCACATAAAGACTGCTATTCTTACATGCTGGGGGAAACTGTTTGTATATATTGTTTTTCTCCTGCTTCATGCAAAGAACAATTTGGTTTAGCTTTTTAAATTAAAAAGTTGTTGTAACCTTTGCTGCCTGTTTATTTTTCATAAAGGAAAAAATAAGCAAGTAACCCACCATCTTTTGAAGGCAGGCGGCAGACTCTCCTGCACATGGCCATAAATGCATACAAGTATTTTTCTAAACTCTCATCCGTTTTCTTATGTAGCCTAGCCATGGCTCGAAACTTTGTCCAGTCAAATTGGCCTCTGTCAGGATCAAACACTACACCAAAAGTTGAAACCACTCTGTAGAAATCAGCTTCTTCTCTTCTTGTCCATCTAGATTGAAAAGCAAGAAGAAAAATAATTCCAATTAAGTAACTTTCCCCCAAAAGCACAAAGAATGATTGACTAGAAAATAGTTAAAATGTTTTTTGTGATCAGCTTTTTAAACCTGGTAAGCCTAGCATGTACAGACCTTTGTTGTCTTTCAATTTTGGCAGCCATTTTTGGATTTAAAGCAGCTTCTTCATATGGATTCTGCATCACACAGGCCTGCACTGGAAATGCAGGTTGCATCTGTTGGGTTTGCCTGTTCTTACTAGTACGCTGATATGCTGTTATTAGGCGGCGCAAGCGTGTAGTTAAGGCAGACTGAGTTGGCCAATAAAGCTTGTCCCCTTCAATCATCTGACCATCTATAATTAAGGAACATAAGAATTTCCTGGTGATTCTGTTTTTTCCACCATAAAAACACAGGTTTGCTCTAATGTGATACAAATAAGAGTATTCACTGTAGTATCTTAAGATCATGAGGTGTGTTTTTTTTACCTCCATCTGTTATTATAAGATCCCCCGGTGATGATATATCATCCTAAAAAAGATTTTTTAATTAAAAAAAAGCAGAATGAACAGAGGCATGATTCAGACACAGCACAAGTCACACATCTTGCAGATGGCTGACTACTCTAAGAATAGTAATAACTCATCCTAATATGGATTATTTTAACTTCATTTTTAAATTAAGAGGCTCAAAATCTCTCCATAGAAAAAAAATCCTTATAGTTTAATTGAAAAGTTGACAAGAAACTAATTTAAAAAACTACTGTTATAACCAATATAAATGTTTATACTCAATGGCAAATATGACAGTCTCATCAACTCTTAAGTTTTGGTGTAACTGAAAAAAAGAATACTGACAACACATTACCTCCATGTCATCTTTAAACATTGCTGGGGCTGGTTTATATTCTGGGTCTTCTACATCTCTGAAAAATACACATTCAGCACAGGCTTGTAAAGTATGTGTTTTTTCATACAATTGTTTTAGCTACCGGAAAATTTTAAATTATTTTGCAGAAGAAAAAACTTGCTACAAAGAATATGTATTATGGTTTTAACTACTAGGACATTTTTATTTAAAGTTTTGTTCTATGTATCCTGATAATTATCATCTGGAGGACACTCTGGTCCCCCAGAAGTTGAAGGCCTGCAATTCCCATCATGCCTGATCACTGGCCGTACTGGCAGGGGTTCATGGGAGTTGTACAGCAACATGGTTCCTCACCCCAGATTTAACGTTGCAAGCGATAAATAATGGTTCTAATAACCTCAAATTTCTGTACAGTACTGCAGAATCACTGCTGTTACATGTATGTTATGCTCAGAAAAAGGACCATATGGGAGGACCATATGGGCATATGAGAGGCATACAAAGAGTTCTCTCATTCCCACGGCCTGTAAGCTCATGCTAGGCAAAAGTTAGCTTTAGGGGAAAAGAGAGCTCTATGACCCTTTGGGGCTAAGACCACATTTGACTGGTTTGGGGTCAAAGCATTTTGTACATTTATTGTAAAAAACAACAACAAACCCTAGTATAACCTTTGGATGCAATCCAGACAACAAAGCATTTAATTTTCCTACTAAAATCAATGGGACTGTAAAATACATTTAACTCTCTCATACTCAATTCAACGAGAAGTAGCTTTCTTTTTATTATTGTTATTGCATTTGAAGCCACCACTAAAAGGGCTTAACTCTGGCTAGTTCTCACCCTTTATCTTGTTTGCATGCTCAATGAAGGAGGGTGATCCACTTTAAATAGTGTTTTTAAAAAAATCATACCCATCAATATAGTCATTGGCTCTCTGTTCTGCAGCGACTGCCTTGTCATCAGGTTTTCCCACTCTTTCCAAGAAGCATAGAGCTGCATCTGCTCTAATTGTGTTGTACTTTTCATAACCTGAGAAACAGATATTTATTAATATTCTTTCAAGAGACAAGCAACCTGTATGTGAAAAAGAAACAAGTAGTATCCCTATCACTTACCATGTTTAAAAACTCCTATTAAGAGAGATTTATCTGCTTCTGTATCCCACCATTCCGCTGGCACTTCAGAATGATCTGGCTCAGGGACCCAAATATCAATTTCACTGAAATAGTTAACCAGAAAGCTGGTGTTAAGTCAACTTAATTAAAGAATTCTGAGAAACAAAGTTGTTTACAGTTTATAGTTTACAGTTAAGGAGAAAAGAGGAAAGAGCCTCAACATGGTGTACCTGGCTTCAACTCCATCAAAAACTTTTGAGCACTCATTACCAATGACTTCTTGCTTCAAGTAATACAACATTCTAACTCGAAGTAAGACCCTAAACATAAACACACAGAAGACAATTAATTCTTCAGCCACGGGCAGAGTGTATTTTAGTTCAACAAGCTACTATTTTGAAATATATAGGAAACATGCTCAGCATTATTATCAACAAATTTAAGACAAAACCTTAAATTTTCCAAGTGTATTTTGAGGCCAATTTCATCACTCCACATACCTGTAACATTTTAATGGTTATGAGTCCGTAAAAGTAGTCCCCCACACCTTCTCCATACCTAATGACCTTGATGCTTTGGGCCTAATGCTTAGTCCCAGCTAACTAAGGGCTTGCAGCAGCATGTTTGCTGCCAACAGTTTCTGGCAACATGAGAACAATTCGTATGCACATCTGTCAGGCCCAAACAATTTGTGATTTGGAGGAAGGCAAAGGAGGGTGACATTCCCCGCAAATCCCACACAAATTTTTGTTTCGCAGGAGTAGGGAGAGCTCCTGCCAAAATGTACAGGTTCTCTCTTCCTGTCTGCTCCTCCTCCCTTCCAACTTTTGGCATCTGCACAAGGTGTAACCACTGTACAAATATAGAGACTAGTTTACAACATGGCTACTACAATTATGTAGTTTTGTAATCCATAGCACCTCACTTGTTAACATTAATAAAGATTATTAGCATTTAGTATGAAGGTGTTACTTGTACATCAAGGAGACAAACTTTAAATCATGTGTTTATATTGCTACTTACTTGTTGCAGTGATGTTTTATGTGTTTTTTATATCCATCATCTTGCAACAAATGCTCTGGATTATACTTTCGAAGCCATTCTGCTTTATGAATATCAAAAGTGCTGGCCTGAGTTTTAACTTTTTTTCCTTTTCGGCCCCTGGGGACAGGAGCTGACAAACCTATGCAACATAGGAAAATACAATGTAACAACTGCATGGTATGACAGAACTTCCTTGTTTCAGGAAGACAGAGAATACTACCTGTTTTCCCTTAACATTGCAAGTGTAGATAATTCAAACAGTAATGCTAAACGACAAAAGAGGGTAGACCTACATGTAATAAAATACCATGATTACTCTCAACGTTCCCCAAGGTAAAGCAGCTACGGTTTCAGATGGAGTGGGTCATTTAACCCTTCCCATACATTAGTGCATTCAAAATGGTCTCCACCAGCTGTTTTTCTCCCCAAAGCCACAAAATAGGAAATTAGAAGAAGAATACATGCATTTGTATCTTCCCCCATTTTATTTCACAAGGTGTATCATCCTTCAGTACTTTTGAGGAGTCTTTAATTTCATCACAAGCATGTCAAAAAATAGTCTTCTTACAGATTCTTACCTAGGTGATTCTGTAGCTCTCGAGTTTGCCCATCCTCTGTTGGTGTAATAAGGTCCCATATAAAACTTTTTATTTTTTCATCTCCTCTGTAATGGACAAGGCAATATGCTAGAAGGGCTCGGCAGATTATCTCTACATCCTGTTCGTTTAATTGTCTCTTGAATCGCCCATGTGATAAAATCTCTCTCCAACGGCCCCACCTGTTTAGAGTTTAACACTGGAGTTTAACATTTTAAACAAAAATGGTATCTTTAAGACTACTTGTAGAATGTTTTGCTGCAAAGTGTTAAGAGGTAAATATATATTTTATATTTCTAATGCATTAACAAGTTCCCCTTTTGTGTTGCTTTGAGAATCTAAGGTTTTCTCCCCTTATCATCCTGCAAGCTAATAGGGAAAGCCACTAGTTTTATGCAAATCTGTGAGTCTGTGAGCATTAGTTTGGTCCCTCACAGGTTTTTCTGTATCTATAAAATATTTAAACATATCCACAGGGAGATTTTCTCTTTGCTATTATAACTACTATTCTATTACACATAGGTTATGGCACATTTTGTTACTACAGTTCTTTATGAGAAGAACTATAGTAACATTATTTGTGTGTGTTTTACATGACCGCAATAGAAAAAGCAACATGGCCTGATCCTAAGGTCTGCTGATCAATAAGTAAGCACTTCGGTCATTATGTCTATTGCCACAAAATACTACATTGTAACTGTACTGCAGCACCACTACTAAACTGCTGGAATCTGGTACAATAGCAAGTGTAAAGTAGGACACCATCCATACAGAAAATGAAATTTAAGAAATAATAATAATTTTATTATTTATATTTTTGTCTCTCTTTACACCAAAGAAACAAAAAACATTTTTACCCATAAACTAGCAAGTTTTTTTCCACCCTAAAACATTCTGTTCTTCCATATCCATTGGAGCGGTCACAAGGCCTCCGAAGTTTTGGTTTATCATCCCCTTCGCTTTCAATGTCAGATAGCTCAGCAAGTTCATCCTTTGTAGAACTGAAAGGCCTTGTTTGCTTCCTAATTCTAGGAGTGTCAATAACCAAGCTATTCTGTAAAATGTAACAATATTCTGAGTCAACAGAAGTGAGCATTTTCAAAATACAAAATGATAAAGTTCATCAAAATATCCTTGTCTGATATTTTATTTATTATTTTACTTGTTTTTATAAATTTTGCAATCAGCTTTTCATTTTAAAATAATCCAAACGCAAGATTTTAAAACACAACAAATCTTAGCATCTATCTTCCAATAAACAGTAAGAGAGAAAATCAGCATGTACACTGACAAATAACCATTTACATAGTGCAGTATCAAGAGATTCAACTAAGCCTGGGTGAATAAGTAGGTCTTCACTTGGTGTCTAGAGCTTGTAAGACATGGTTCAACCATATTTGAGGGGCAAGACAGTTCCACAATCAGAGTGTTTATCGAGAATATCCTCTCTGAGGCTGCCATATATCAAATCCCTGGCAAATGTGACACTGTCAAGAGGGTGTTCTCTCTACATCAAACATAATTATACTGAGAGAAGACGCACTAAAATTAATCAACCAACATTAACCATTTCCATTAATTTCAATGGATCTATTCTGAGTAGAACTAATACTGGCTTCAACTGACTATAACAACAAAAGCTTGTTGAACTGTAAGTATGGTAGCATTTCAAGAAAACTATGAACACTCAAATACAGCATAGGATGATAGGACATTCCTGATCCATGATCAGAATAGTCAATAATTGCTGAGTTAGAGAGAACATTTCTGTCGCTTCCCACTCCAATTCTATGAATTGGTAAGGAAACATCTAGCAATGATCAGGTAGACAGGACACATTACTGCACTTTTCAAAAATATTTTCTCTCAAGTAATGAAAAGTACACTAAAAGCTCATGACACAACATGAAAATCTCTGCCCCAGAATACAAAAACAGATATTTTAAATTCAGTACACAATTTGTATCCTTTTGGTAATGAAGCTTTCATAGATCAAGTTTGTGGTCTATTTAAACATACGTTTTCCTTTTGACACAATCTAGTTTCAGATATCTCCAAAGATCAACAGAAGGCAAGTTTGATGGGGGGGATTAGTTCTTCGAGTAAACAAAATACTAAGCATAGGTCTACATATACTATTTTAGTGAAGGAAATGTTTTTAGTTAGGATACTGCCGTCCAAAGAACCTAACTTAGTTCTCCAATAGTGATTTGATCAAAACTGCTACAATAAGCCTCAACTTAAAAAGCAAACAAACTGAATAGCACAATTAAAAGAACACTTGAACCTGTAAGTTCAGTGCAAAAATGAATGAATGAATAAATGAATAAATAAATAAATAAATAAATCATACTTACTCTACCACTGATGGTGTCTATGTCTATTTCTGCTTTTTTGGCCCACTTCTGCCAGAAGTTGGGATCATCTAATGAAATATCTGTCCTGTTTCCAGATGCAACAAAGCTAGCCTGTAACAGCACAATATAAAGTGTCACCAGTATATTTGTTCAGTTTCAAGTATCACAAGGTACCGCATGCTCTCAAGGAAGGAAAAACACCAGCTACGTTCAAGTGAAGCCTACCAATTAGGTATTTTAACCTAACAGTTAAGTCAGTCACAATCTGTTAACTTCTAAGAGGACTGTTCTGGATGCTTATACTTTTCTCTGTGTTCTGTAAAAAGGACACCAGAAGAGCTTATAACTACCGTATTTTCCCCTCTATAACACGCAGATTTTTTCTCCTAAAAAGGAAGGGGAAATGTCTGTGCGTGTTATTGAGCGAATGTGTGGTCCCTGGAGCCAAAAAATCAGGCAAAAATCAAATCACGCGTCTCGGAGAAGGGAAACCTGAAAAGAGGAAGCGGCTGCTTTCCTGCATTCTGCCTCAGGGTCTTACTGCCCACCCTCCTCTGTTTCCTTGCTGTGTTTCCTGAAACGGAACAAAGAGCAGGGAAAGCCCCTCCCCTCCAGGCAAGCAGAGGGGAAAGCAGAGTGTCGTTCCTTCCTCTCTGTGCTCCGGTGCTGCTGAAAACATGCAGGTTTGAGAGAGAGAGAGAGAGAGAGAGAGAGAGAGAGAGAGAGAGAGAAGAGCGCGAGGTGGCTGGCTTGGGTGGGGGAAAACTTTCCTCCCTTCCGTTATACTCCTCTCCTGCATTCTTAGCCAGCTGCTTCTCTGCACACCCCTCTTAAAATGTGGTTACAAAGCATGGATCCACATGGATCCTCAGGATCTTTGCATTGGGTCACCCCAAATTCACCATCAGATCACATAGCATGTCCATGGCTACAGCCTGCCCCCCCAAAATCACGTACCCACTGTTGCCTGGGGCTGCAATGGTGCAAAAACGTGGTTACAAAGCATGGATCCACAGGGATTCTCAGGATCTTTGCATTGGGTCACCCCAAATTCACCATCAGATCACATAGCATGTCCATGGCTACAGCCTGCCCCCCAAAAATCACGCACCCACTGTTGCCTGGGGCTGCAATGGTGCAAAAATGTGGTTACAAAGCATGGATCCACAGGGATTCTCAGGATTTTTGCATTGGGTCACCCCAAATTCACCATCAGATCACATGTCTGTGGCCACAGCATGAAGCACAAAAATGATACATCCACTGTTTCATTCAGAATGTTTTTTCCCTTGTTTTCCTCCTCTAAAAACGATGTGCGTGTTATGGTCAGGTGTGTGTTATAGAGCGAAAAATACGGTACCTTAGCAAATGTGGAGCCCCTTCCTTCAGATTCAATTGTAATTGTTTTTGTGCGACGCTGCAAGATTTGATCAATATCTTCTTCACAGAATTTAGAACCCTCATCCTCTTCATCCATAATGGCACCATATGCACCTCTTCGAAGCAAATCTTCAATTTCTTTTTTAGAAAGTTGTTGGATCTATGTAAAGGAGAAACTGGTAAATCTTATGATATTAATGCAGCTGGATACATAAAAATGCTCAATTAAAATGATAATATGGAATAATATAATTGTTATATTTTGAAATAGTTCCACTGGATAACTAAAAAATAGTTTTACAGTAAATATTGCTATTACTGACAGAAACTGGTTGTCCTTTCCAAAGTATGTAATACACATAATTGCTTTATGTGTATTATTTTTGTTATCTTTTAAAAAGTCTCTTACAGTATCAAAATCCTATTATTGTATACACTGTAAACTACCTCAAGGATTCCCAACCTATACTTTGCCTACCTGTTCCTTAAGATCATCCATCCAACAACAGAGTCTAAAGTCTCAAACAATAGAATTCTCTCTCCAACATGGCCAATCTTTGGTTATATATAGGTTACAAAAGCCACAGGAATTTATGTGGGGGTAATAGAAAAGCAGAGAGCTAGGAAGTGGTGCAAAGCTTTAAGATGTCATTCAGACTAAGCTTTGAACTGCTCCCCTATTCTCTTGAGTAAATGATACAGTTACAAAAATAAAAACCCATTTCAAATTCCTTTTTTTTTGGGAGGAGAGGAAAGAGGGGAAAATGGGTACATACACCACCAACACTATTTTCTCTTCCACTCATGCTCTGTAAGACAGCCTTATCCAGGCCAAGCTTCAGACTTGCTCTGTCAAACATCTCTCTTTCGTAAGAGTTCCGAGTTATTAGTCGGTAGACCTTCACTGCTTTGTTCTGACCAATCCTATGACAACGAGCTTGGGCCTGAGAAAAAGGTACATGAATCCATTGGACAGATTGTCAAGTAGAAATGTAATATAATGATATATTATTACTTAAATATAAAATTACTTAAATAGACATTGTTAAAACAAAATACAATTAAACTGAAGCTGTAAATGAAAACAATAAAAAATAAAATTAAGGTCAATACAAACGGACTTTAGCTTTGTGTATTATAGAATATTTCTCTACCTTGTATGGCAGGGATTCACAAGTTTGCTCCCCATGGCAAGTACTCAGATAGTGTCTGACTAGTTTGGCATGGCTCAAGTTTACTCTGAAACCTGGAGCTAGAGAGGAGGTGGGATGATCCCGCTGAACCACATTCTAAAGTTCAGAGAAAGCCTAGGACCTGTTTCACCTTTTTCAGGCATTTGGAGCACCTAACAACCAGCGAAAAGCCCTCACCATGCCATCTATACCTTGCAGCTTGGAACTGGAAGCTTCTTTTGTCTCTGCTGTTGCTGGGTATTTGAAGAATCCAGCAAGTGCAGAGACAAGACCGAAAACTTCTGACTCCTTATGACTAGCTCAGACCTAGAGGGGGAAACGGCTTGTTTTCACATTGCACATTGCTCCACTCTCTCTCCCAACACAAAACATGGACTTGGAAAAGTGAGGAAGAGATTTCCTCTTATTTGTGTTTTAGAGGCACAATGCCAAGTTCAGGACAAGACTCCCTTCCTTGAAGAAGATATATGGTATTGGCAGCCAACAAGGGCTGCCTAGATCCTGCCGGATAGATGGTTTGCTTAAATATATTTAACAGTACATACAATTGCCTGAACCCACTGCAGATTTAAGAATGTCTCTCCTCATATGACCTAGCTAGTTAGCAAGCACCCGCAAGCAATACTGCTTGTTCACACTTGCTCTCTCTTTGTGGATCAGATGAAGTAGGTTCATTTGTAGGTGTTTCTTAGGTATTTAGCCCTATGGCAAAAGGCTAAACTGCTCAAATATATTTACCTGCAAATCATTCTGAGGATTCCAGTCAGAATCAAAAATTATGCAAGTATCCGCTGCAGTTAAATTAATGCCCAATCCACCAGCTCTGGTACAGAGAAGGAAAACAAACCGATCAGAGTCTGGTTTGCTAAATCGATCAATGGCAGCCTGACGTAAGTTCCCTCTTACTCTTCCATCGATTCGCTCATACAGGTACCTTTGAAGTGCAAAAAAAAAAAAAAAGCCATTAAAGAAAGGCTGTAATTGCAAACCAGAATATAAGTATAACCATGCACTTCTGAATATTACTATCCTACTGTCCTAATCAAATGAGCCTACATTGCAAGGAGATGCTGTAAAATTTTTGGTCAGGTTTTTTATTACACACCATCTTGAAAGTGTGTTAAAATGCATCCAATCCATATTCAGGTGAACCAGCAAAACATAACAATGTTCTTTTCACTCATCAGATGCTTTGAATGATAGAATTCTTAACAAGTATGTGAAATTCCATCCCCATAAGCATTCAACAATAATTTTCTTGGAGCATTTAATATATAATCACATATACCGTATTTTTCCTTGTATACGATTAGTGTTTTTTAACCAAAAAATTAGGTTTAAAATTGGGTCTCGTCTTATACACGGGTAGTGCTGAGTGGTGTTTTCTTAATTTGGAGTCCCCCCAGAATACGGGGCGTTTTATACATGGGGGCATCTTATACACAGAAAAATACGGTATTTAATAATAATAATAATAATAATAATAATAATAATAATAATAATAATACTAATAATAATAATTTATTTATACCCCGCCCATCTGGCTGGGCCTCCCCAGCCACTCTGGGCGGCTTCCACAGAAACTAAAAATACAGTAAAATATCACACGTTAAAAACTTCCCTGAACAGGGCTGCCTTAAGATGTCTTTTGAATGTCAAGTAGTTGTTTATCGCTTTGACATCTGCTGAAAGGGCGTTCCACAGGGCGGGCGCCACTACCGAGAAGGCCCTCTGCCTGGTTCCCTGTAGCTTTGCTTCTCGCAATGAGGGAACCGCCAGAAGGCCCTCGCGCTGGACCTCAGCGTCCGGGCAGAATGATGGGGGTGGAGACGCTCCTTCAGGTATACTGGACCGAGGCCGTTTAGGGCTTTAAAGGTCAGCACCAACACTTTGAATTGTGCTCGGAAACGTACTGGGAGCCAATGTAGGTCTTTCAAGACCGGTGTTATATGGTCTCGGCGGCCACCCCCAGTCACCAGTCTAGCTGCCGCATTCTGGATTAGTTGTAGTTTCCGAGTCACCTTCAAAGGTAGCCCCACGTAGAGTGCATTGCAGTAGTCCAAGCGGGAGATAACCAGAGCATGCACCACTCTGGCGAGACAGTCCGCAGGCAGATAGGGTCTCAGCCTACGTACCAGATGGAGCTGGTAAAGAGCTGCCCTGGACACAGATTTGACCTGTGCCTCCATGGACAGCTGTGAGTCCAAAATGACTCCCAGGCTGCGCACCTGGTCCTTCAGGGGCACAGTTACCCCATTCAGGACCAGGGAATCCTCCACACCTGCCCGCCTCCTGTCCCCCCAAAACAGTACTTCTGTCTTGTCAGGATTCAACCTCAATCTGTTAGCCGCCATCCATCCTCCAACCGCCTCCAGACACTCACACAGGACCTTCACCGCCTTCACTGGTTCTGATTTAAAAGAGAGGTAGAGCTGGGTATCATCCGCATACTGATGAACACCCAGCCCAAACCTCCTGATGATCTCTCCCAGCGGCTGCATGTAAATGTTGAAAAGCATGGGGGAGAGGACAGAACCCTGAGGCACCCCACAAGTGAGAGCCCAGGGGGTCTGAACACTCATCCCCCACCACCACTTTCTGAACACGGCCCAGGAGGAAGGAGTGAAACCACTGTATGACAGTGCCCCTAGCTCCCAGCCCGTCAAGACGGTCCAGAAGGATGTTATGGTCGATGGTATCAAACGCCGCTGAGAGATCCAGCAGAACTAGGAAACAGCTCTCACCTTTGTCCCTAGCCCGCCGGAGATCATCAACCAGTGCGACCAAAGCAGTTTCAGTCCCATGATGAGGCCTGAATCCGGACTGGAAGGGATCCAAATTTCATATATTTTCATTATAGAAACTTGAAAAACTTTATTCAGATATCATAAGATAAGAACACTACTTCAAGGCATTGGAGCCTCCTGGAAGGAACTTGATCGTTCCTTTGCCAATAGATAAAGAAGCCATAGTCTTGGAGGGAGGTTAGCTTGGAGCAAATCTTGTCCTGTCTCCAGATGAGGATCTAAAGAGGTCATCCAAATAAGGTGCCTTGAAAGCAGTGTTTGTTGAAAATTCAATGGTCTGAGGTAAGTCTAAAGTTCAGTCATGGCTGCATTTGGTAGTGTTCCAAATTATAATTGCCTTGGTGGAGGATTCCATCCTGAACCTATGTTATATACTTGTTTTCATATTTTAAATCCAGAATTTAATTTCCATCCTTTCCTGAAGACAATGAAGAACACAGAGCAGAAAGCGGATAATTTCTTTTCTGGGGAACTGGATCTCTGTTCCCTATTTCTTTTCTGGGGAACTGGATCTCTGTTCCCTATTTCTAATAAGTAGTGAATAGTCTGCCAAATAATAGTTTTTCAGTAGACTTCAAGGCTCAGAACTGGGGGGAAAAAACAGAAATTCTATGACTAGGCTGTTTTTAATGGTATTATGTTCCTAGGTATTCTTGGCCAAAACTGCCCAAGTAAGAAAAAAGAACCAGAGGAGGCCTTGAGTCAGAACTGTTCTCTGGTCCCTCTGCCTATGGGGGCTAGGTTAAGTTTGGTGGAGGAAATCTGGGACATGTCATTAAATTGTGGAGTCTGAACCACATTGACTTGGAGTTCTGAAATTCTCTATGATGAAAGGAACCTCTGCTGGAGCAGAGGTTATTTTTAGCCCCTTTCTTATGAGAAGCTGACATAACATTGTGTTTATATTTGTCTTCTATATAAAATAAAAAACAGGTAATTATACGTGCTATCTAATACATAAACTTATGGCTCTGTTGTGCTGGTGCCTTGGTGTATAGCAGGGACAGTGCTCCAATTGGAGTAGCCTCTACCACAGGTGTCATGGATTTTGAAGAAGCACGAACTCAGGACAAAAAGGAGAAGCGAGCTAAGAGTAAGGCAAATCCTCACCGTGATCAACTCCTGCCTGGAAACCTATGTCCCCACTGTGAAAGGACATGCAGATCCAGAATAGGCCTCCACAGTCACTTATGGATACACCATTAATACCATATTCATGGAAGACAATCTTATTTGGCTACAAGTGATCGCCAAAGAAGGAAGAGAAGGGATAGGCATCCTACAACTGAAAGGACTGCATATGGTCCTTGGCCTAATTTGATGCAAGGGAGAAGCATCTGAGGGAAGAGAAGGAAAAAATACACTGCTCCTGGCAGCCTACTCAAAGAGAGGGGTGTCAGAAAATGGGAGAAAGGCAGAAAGGTAGTTATGCTCATTTTTGGCTCTGGTTCCAGCCACCATAGGCATATGGTCCCCAACAGATTAGTTCCCATCAACAGGAAAAAGTTTCCCTCTCCTGCTGTGTAAGATCAGGCCATAAACTATAGTGCAAGGAAGTGCATGACTAGTAACTTAAAGGCAAATTATCACTTGATATCTCAGTACGATGACTCAAAAATGAATGAACCAAGTCCATTCAAAACTGTTTAATATACCATTAATATGGCTATTTGCACTATGAATAGTATCATACCTTTTATGTATCAGATAATCTTCAAGGATATCAAGACAGCGAACCATCTGGGAGAAAATAAGCACCTTATGGCCCCCTGCTTTCATTTTTGGAAGAAGTTTGTCAATGAGGACCAGTTTTCCAGCAGACTGGATCATTGCTTGCAAGTGGAAATCAGGAGCAGTTGGATTATAGGTCTCCCTAAACTCTCCTAAGATTTTTTCCTCAGCACCTGTCACATAAAGTAGGTATGATTTGCTTCTTCTAAAAGATATTGACATTTTCATATAACTTTGAAACAAAGTGCACATCATAATACTGTGACTGTATACGCCACACATTTCATAACAGTATTTATGATCACATTGTTTTTAATTTTTCAGTCCCCATCCCTTGACACTGATCATGGTAACACTTAATCCTCATTGTGGCTATTTACATTTCACCTTCAAAACTATAGCATATGCAACTAAATTCAAAAACACTTATACACAATTTTTAAAAATACAAAGAAGTTCCCCTGTTCCTCCAGTAAAATATGATACAACAGATTAATAACTGAATTGTTATTGTTGTTCTAATTATAATTTGTATATCGCCCTATACCTGCAGGTCTCAGGGCAGTTCACTATGGCCACCCTTATAGCACTCATCCTAATTTAGGGTTACCATATGTCCGGAATTTCCTGGACATATCTGGAATATTGCATTCGAAAGCAGTGTCCAGGCAGAAATCACTAAAATGCCTGGGAAAATCCGGACATATGGCAACCCATGTCGGCAGTGTTGTTTTTGGCTATTTTCCTTAAAAATAGCTCTAATTTAATTTTTTTGGAAAATTTGCCAATAAAGTTCAACCACTTTGTCAAAAAAAAAAGGCTCAACAGAGAAGTCCGGATTTTCACTGTTTTAAATATGGCAACCATATCCAAATTCTAACTCCAAGGGAAGCATTATTTTACATCACAAGAAAAATGTCTAAAGTAAGTAAAATTTAACATTTTTACATTTACCTTTGATAAGATATGGATGATTGCAGCATTTCCTGAGTTCCATCATAGTGTTAACCAAGTTGGGTACATTGGCTTGGCCTGCACCTTTTGACAAAAATGCAAAGTTTTTCTCTAAAATAGCTCGATAATATTTCTTCTGGATATTTGTTAATTCCACTTCAATAATAGTTTCTTGCTTTGGTGCCAGCTTCTTCTCTACATCTTCTTTCAGTCTTCTCAGCATCATTGGTTTCAGGATAGCTTGCAACTTTTGCACCTATAGAAAATAAAAATTAGCTGAAAACCTATATAAATTGCTACATTTCATAAGCTTATAAAGGGAGCGAAAATCATTACAGTGGTACCTCAGGTTAAGCACTTAATTCGTTCCGGAGGTCCGTATTTAACCTGAATGTACATAATGTATGTATAGATTCAAATTCATATTATTTCTGCATATTTTCTTGCAGCCACCATGAATTGTAGCAATACTATGGCTGATCACAACATTTTCAATTTACTTATCATTAGTTCAAATAGTGATAAAGATGGGAGAGGTGGATTTACTGTTATGGTTGAGCTGATAGTCATTACCGGACAAACAGCCCATTAAATTCTAATTTTTGAATGTATTCTGGTTCATACATCACAACAAACCATACCAACGTGCTTCCCCACTGTTGTATGTGTCACTGTCCAGCTGCTCCCCTAACATATTACCCCCGCCCATGTTCCATCCAAACCTAGAGCATGGAACAAATGACATTCTGGAGTTGTGACCCAACAAATCATACTGTGGCTTGTTTGAGTCATTAGTGGGGAGAGAAGCTGTGCATGCATGCACGCAAAAAGGGCAAGGCACATTCATGATTAAACCAAGGTTTAAGGCAAAGTATTACTTACTGTGACATGTGAACAAGGCCTGTGTGTGAATGTAACACAATAAAAAGTTTAAAATACCTGCTCCTCTGTTTTAAGGTCTCCAAACTCTTGCATGAATGTTGATTCTGCTGGGAAGCGCAAAGGTTCAAGGAAGTGAAGAAGGCTGAAAAGTTCTTCTACTGTGTTTTGCAGTGGTGTGCCTGTCAATAGCACCTTGTGCTCCTATAGAAGATGCACATTTTGCATGATTGTCTAAAATATAGCTGGGTATGTTATGCACAATCTTGAATCTTTGAGAGGAAGTATACAGACAATACACATATGCTAATTTATAAATAAAATAACCTATGATAAACAAGCATTGTAATAACTTTTCTGCCTTTAATACATTACATCATTTATACAGATTGTAAGGATTGCTGGTGAAACTGTGGACAAGTTAGAGCTGTTTTCATGCATTGTGTATTTTAATGAATATCTTAATATTAGTAAGCTGTTACAATATTCTATTCCTTTTGACCCCAAAATAGAACTATTATCTAAAGCATGCAGTACAAAGGAAAAATAATAACACATACACACTAAGCTTTATTTACATTACAGTATTTGAATTAGATCATTATGGAAAGGGATTCTTGTCTGTCACACACTGTAAATAATTTTGTTATTTTCTAAATGTCTTCCATTCTCCCTCAAATTGTTTGGTCCTATATTTTCCTGCTTCACCCAGAAAATCTATGGGTGGGAGTCATCTAACAAATCTAGTCAGTGGAAGCCTTGAACAAGGACTTTTTCTTGTGCAGCAAGGCTTTCCTCGGTTCTCCCCACCCCCACCCCACACAACTGGCAGCAGCGGTGGGGAGAATCTCCAGAACAGTGCACAGGAGGAGATGGGGAGTCATTTTGTGTGGCAAACTGAAATGCTTTTGCAGGCAGAATGATGGGAAGAGTGTGGCACTGAATTCCACCCTATATAATTTTATTCAAAACCTGTAAGCTACGTAATTTAATCAACCATTCTTTTAAACTGAAGTATTTCTCCCCACCCCTGGTACTTAGTGTAGAGGAGATGCACTGTCAATATTATACCAAAAATATGGATTCTTTTTAGCATGTAGGTATATGTATTTTAAGACTGTGCACATTTTATAAATTGCTTTGAAATTTTACTGCTATGAGGAATTTTCAAACTTTCAGGGATTTAATGCTTGCAATCGAATTTCACATTTTAAAAATAGTGGATGATCTAGTGAAAATATGGCATGTTATTGTAAGTGTAATTATTTTATGAAAAAAAATTATTTATATTTTTCAGCAATACAAATTACATTTTAAAAAAGACATTTACATCATAGTGCAACAAGGCATGTGTTAAGAATTCAAACAATAAAACAAATGACATGCTATATACAAGGTAGATAGCTTGAAGGGTTTATAGTGCTGGAGAAACTAGCTTGTATTTGCAAACACATGATTTCATGCCCAGTCATTAGCCTCTAATGACTAAAGTCATGCAGAAACAGAGTAGTAAAACAACATTAACATTGTGAAAGTAGGAGCATACAACTCCCTGATTTAGAAGTATAAAATATTTATACATCTTTTGAAGGTCAAGCAGTTGGACAAACTACTGAGAACTTGGCCTCCATAAGCCCTACAGATTTAAGGGCTATATATGCAAATGAAAAGTAAACACTCACAAGATTCATGAGTTTGAGCCCCTCTAGAAGTTTGCAGTTTTTATTCTTCAATCTGTGTGCTTCATCAATAATAACACAGCGCCATTCAATGGCATTGAGTTCTGGACAGCCACCAAGAATCATTTCAAATGTGGTAATGATAGCCTGGAACTTGTATGTACCTCTAATGATGCGACCCTAGGAAGAGTGAACAAACAGAACACAATATATGATGTTATCCAGAACCTTTCCATGGCTTCTGGAGGGGGAAATTGTGCTTGCATAACTGGGATTTTCTTTAACATGTGGGGGAAAGCTGGGTGTCCAAGCCTAAATGAAACCTAAAAAAGAAGAAGCCAAAGCTGCACATTCTGAAACAATATATAATGAACAAGCGAAACAATAATTGAAAGGGTGAATACAAGGCCACAATTATCTCCACCCATGCACAACCACCATAATGGCAGTCTCAGGTTGCCAAATTTCCATCCACATATTTTGCTATGACAGGATATACAGAAACAGAATACCGTATTTTTCGCTCTATAACACGCACCTGACCATAACACGCACATCGTTTTTAGAGGAGGAAAACAACAACAACAACAATAATAATAAATTTTATTTATATCCCGCCCTCCCCAACCGAAGCCGGGCTCAGGGCGGCTAACAACAATAAAACAGTACAAAAGTACAGCATAAACAACACTCTAAAATCATTCATTATAAAATTAATTAATTCAAGCCACTGGCAACCATTGGGCCAGAGCTCCGCGAAGATTGCCGAGGGAGGGAGTCAGGCTGTGCCCTGGCCAAAGGCCTGGCAGAACAGCTCTGTCTTGCAGGCCCTGCGGAAAGATGTCAAGTCCCGCAGAGCCCTGGTCTCTTGTGACAGAGTGTTCCACCAGATACAAGGGAAAAAACATTCTGAATGAAACAGTGGATGTATCATTTTTGTGCTTCATGCTGTGGCCACAGACAAGTGATCTGATGGTGAATTTGGGGTGACCCAATGCAAAAATCCTGAGAATTCCTGTGGATCCATGCTTTGTAACCACGTTTTTGCACCATTGCAGCCCCAGGCAACAGTGGGTGCGTGATTTTTCTGGTGCAGGCTGTAGCCATGGACATGCTATGTGATCTGATGGTGAATTTGGGGTGACCCAATGCAAAGATCCTGAGAATCCCTGTAGATCCATGCTTTGTAACCACATTTTTGCACCATTGCAGCCCCAGGCAACAGTGGGTGCGTGATTTTTTTGGTGCAGGCTGTAGCCATGGACATGCTATGTGATCTGATGGTGAATTTGGGGTGACCCAATGCAAAGATCCTGAGAATCCCTGTGGATCCATGCTTTGTAACCACATTTTTGCACCACTGCAGCCCCAGGCAACAGTGGGTGCGTGATTTTTTTGGTGCAGGCTGTAGCCATGGACATGCTATGTGATCTGATGGTGAATTTGGGGTGACCCAATGCAAAGATCCTGAGAATCCCTGTGGATCCATGCTTTGTAACCACATTTTTGCACCATTGCAGCCCCAGGCAACAGTGGGTGCATGATTTTTTTGGTGCAGGCTGTAGCCATGGACATGCTATGTAATCTGATGGTGAATTTGGGGTGACCCAATGCAAAGACCCTGAGGATCCATGTGGATCTATGCTTTGTAACCACATTTTAAGTGGGGAACGAAGGAAAAACAAAGAAGGGACATGAGAGGGGTGTGCAGAGAAGCAGCTGGCTAAGAATGCAGGAGAGGGATTTAACGGGAGGGAGGAAAGAAAGGCAAAAGTTTCCCCCCACCCAAGCCAGCCATCTCTCTCTCTCTCCCCCTCCCCCCTCTCTCTCCCTCCCCCCCCTCCCTCTCCCCCAGCAGCACCGGAGCACAGAGAGGAATTAGAAGGAACGACACTCTGCTTTCCCCTCTGCTTGCCTGGAGGGGAGGGGCTTTCCCTGCTCTTTGTTCCGTTTCAGAAAACACAGCAACGAAACAGAGGAGGGTGGGCAGTAAGACCCTGAAGCAGAATGCAGGAAAGCAGCCGCTTCCTCTTTTCAGGTTTCCCTTCTCCGTGAAGCGCGATTTGATTTTTGCCTGATTTTTCAGCTCCAGGGACCACACATTCGCTCAATAACACGCACAGACATTTCCCCTTCCTTTTTAGGAGAAAAAATCTGCGTGTTATAGAGGGAAAAATACGGTAATTTTATGCCTACATATACTACTGACATTTTTCGTGCATTAAGTTGAGGGTCTAAACAGATTCTCAATTACATAAATCACATAAATCACAAAAATAAATGATAACACTATGTACAGAAATCAAACTGGTTTACTAGCTATAAGGCAAAATAGAAGGTTACCTGTGAATCTCTGAAATACATCTCATACTGCTGTATCATCTGTCTGCTAACCATACTCCCATGATATACCACAACATTAAGATCAGTCCATGTGCGGAACTCTCTTTCCCAGTTGGCTATGGTGGAAAGTGGAGCTATGATCAAGAAAGGCCCTCTTATACCAGTCCGGAGGATTTCATACAGGAATGTTATTGACTGGATGGTTTTGCCAAGACCCATTTCATCTGCTAAAATGCAGTTTTGTCTGAAAACACAAGAACATTGTTAGCAGGGCTAGAAGAACACACATTCAGGATGGCTGTCAATGTTTATGTATAAGAAAGATTTGAAGCGTCTCTTTGCATTGTTTCCCAGGGCAAAGAATGAGTAGTGATTTAGCACCTGATTCCTTGAATTTTGTATGCTGCCTATAGGTACTGTATTTCTGCATGGTAATAGATTAAATATTGTCTTACTCTTATCTCTCTTCCACATCTATTATTATTGTGTTATTGCACTTCCAGGAGAAAAGACTTGTCTTCACTTAAAAACATTATGCTAGTAATACATTACCATTGCATTTTTTAATTTTTGAAAAATGTAGATCTGTTCATGTTCCTCTTTCTTCTCTGTCATTTTTCTTTGCTTGTTATGTTTTTTAGATTTTAAGCATGTGCGGTGGGGACTGTCTTTTTAAACTGACTGTATGTAAGCCACTATGGGAGCCTTTTTTAGCTGTAGAGTGGGGTACAAGTTCAATAAATAAGTAACACATGCCAAAAGGTACGAAAACTAGACTGCTCATTGACACAAATTTCAAATAAAAATGTTTCCTAGTTTCATTGTTTCTATTTACTTTTGAAGCAACACTAACATAAAAATTGATTTGATTAATTCAGAACACATACCTATTATACCAGTTGAAAAGTAGCCAGTTGAGCCCTTCTAACTGGTATTCCCTGAGTTGGTTGCCATTTTTATATTCCCTGGATAGCTCTATCTTCTTCCATGAATTAGAAGGAGGTCGATCCTTAGGAATAAAGCATAACATAAATGACATTTTTGGCTCTCTATTCACCTGAAAAAAGAAACTGAAGTGAAACATTCTTTCAGGGGTTATGCACACAGTCAGGTATATTGCACAGACTGAAAGAGTTGAGGATGGATTGGCTCAAAACATGTAAATGGGAGGGAGTGGAAACTCTTCCTGACATAGGTGCCAACTCCTAGGTGCCCAGCTCTTTTGGGCCCCAATTTTTGACACCCCCCCCCAATGTTCAGAACGATCAGGGAGTGAAGGAGGCCGAGTGCAGAGAAGAGCGCAGTGCAATTCAGGGGCCAGATCTTCCTCCTCCTGCCGCAGAGGGGAAGGAGCCCCTGGCCAGTGGTGGTGGCAGCAAGATGAGGAGGAGGCCAAGCACGAGAGAGGAGGATCCACTGGCCATTGAAGCCACGCTGCTGTGTTGGGCTCCACCCCTTGCTCCTCTCAACATCCTGACAACACATCTCAGTATCAAGCAAACGTCATCAGCCCCCCATCACCTTCTGCACAAGCTGGCACCTCTGCTTACCGACAACAAACCACACCTGAGATAAATGATTTATCCTTACCAACCGCCTTGAATCAGGTCTTAAAGCTTGCAGCTGTTCAAACTCTTCTATTTTTCCTTGGTCTACATCTTCTTTCAGCTCCCATGTGCTGTCTTCATATGGCAACGAGCACCATTTTACTAAGTAGTAAGTAACAGGCTGTAGTGGTGAAAATGATTAGTCAGACTTAACAAAATACGAAAGAATATATGCTGCCTCAATTTAGTAAGATGTTTCAACACATTTCACATACAGTATTTGCTTTCTTCCTGTAGTTGACCCCTTGCCCCCCCCCCCTTTGGTTAATTATTCCTATATGCTTTCCACACTGTAAGCTTGAAAATACATTAGACAACAGATGGGGAACATTTTTTTGCCAGATTTGTCCCCACTTCCATAGGCCAATCAATTGGTGTCAGAATGTCAGCCAGATAACCCATGTCTCAAGGTTCCCTGTGTAGGGACTTTGAAGCGGGGCACATGTGTGTGCTTTGGGGAAATGGCTTTGTAGTCAAATTGGAGTTTGTATCAGGCCAAATTTGGCGTGCAGGTCAGAGGTTCACCATGCCTATATTATAGAGGTTATTTAATTATCCCCCCCCCCCACTTTTTTTACTCTGTCCTATTGTTATGGCTAAAGGAAGCTTAGAATTTGAACACGGTCACAGATATATACAACACAGGCCATACATATATATGGGAGTGCACACACTACTCTAAAAATGATCATGATAGATGCTGCAAAACATGTGCTTTAGATTATATATGATTCTTTTTGGTTATATCCATACCTCTCCAGTGTCCTTATCTTCACAAAAGGACACTTCTAACACACGATCTACTTCAATATAATCGGGATTAAAAGGTTCTTCCTCCATCTGAAATTGAGTATATTTTATAATGAATTAATTGATCTAGTTAACAGCATAGCATGGTTCAATTCCAGAACACTGTAAATTGCACTGAAGTATATTAATAGTGGGTTGAGGTTTGCTGTTAATATCCAACTATAGAGAACAGAAAAGTTATTGATCAGCATTATGTGCTAAAATTACCCAAGAATATATTGCATTTTCACTATTTTTAATATAAAAACTCATTTATACTGTTTAATGCCTATAATTAAAATGAGAAAGAGAACACACACGTACATGAATGTAACAAAATACTAAACAGCAAAATATGTGTAGGCTTCTGATAATCAAGTATTTAATTAGCTTTGTAGTTTTTTGTTTCCCTCCCGCATACTCACATCTGCAAAAAAATGGGCTCTTTGTGCTTGCCTCAGCTTGAAACGTTTGATTTTCTGCTGGATTCTTTTATCTTTTAAAAGCTGTTGTTCAGTAGCCCATTCACAATGGAGGTAGGAGCTAGAATGGCATAACAGTATGTTAGCACATTGCTGCAAGCAATTTGTTATATTTCTTCCAACACATGCCCTTAGCAATATTAGATAAATCCTTCGAAGAGAAATGATGGTCATATTTTTAATACACTATGCTTCATATGATTATTTCTCTGTGCCTGAACTTTAAAATAAAGCCACAAAGTACCTGCGTACAATTGCATTCTCTCATTTTAGAACCATATTTAACAGTAAAAATAATTTAAGCAAAAAGCATGATTACAGTCCTCATTTACAAGCAGGGGTGTAACTACCTAGTTCCAATTAATATTTACTCTTTGTAGTTGGGGGTCCCTGTTTTGCAAGGAACCCATGCTGCTACCATGGAAAATGAGGGGGGGGGCAAACACTATGTACAGATCTCTTCTACCTAGCCCTAGAAACTGTCAGCCAGCCTGATAGTCTCAAACTTGTAATTTAACTTAAATAACGTAACTACAATACTTACTAGTTTTTGTATTTAACAAAAAATTCCTCGGCTTCCACTGTCGCTCCCCCAGGAATCTGAAAGAGTACACAGTGTTCTGTTTAAGATTCTTTTATATGAAAGCATTTTAAAAACTATGAACCAAAACCCATATCCCCATATGTACTCACTTCTTTCTTAATGATTCTGGAAGATAAAATTTTATCTACAATTGCTGCATCTTCTTCACTTGGATTCTCCTAATCAGGTGCAAAGAAACAAAAACAAAACAGGCTATATTCCATTTAAAAGCAGTCCTGAGTGCAGATATTAGCAGAGAAGGATTATACACAAATGTGTAAAAAAATCAAATGAATAAAACTCAATATATTCAATCTACCTCTACAGTTATTATTATGGAGCTATTAATTCTTACAGTTTTAGAACAGAAACTACTTTGTTCTTAGGACTAATATTTCACAAAACAAATGAACACATTTAGATTTCCTAATAGCACCAATATATATTATTAGTATTATTCAGTACATAGTGTACATAAACTTCTTGATGCTGATCCCATGTGCACTTTAGGGTAAATAGACCCTTTCATTCCACAAAGTAGGTAGCTTTGCCCATGCACTGTTCCGGGCACACAAAAATAGTACCGATTCTATTGAAATTTCTTATGGGTGTTAAGACCTATAAGCATGCATATGAGTTCCCACCCATACAAGGAATCTCTCCACAGAGGCAAACTTATCTGAGAGGGAGTATATGGTGCAATGCATAATGCACTATTCCCATATAGCTACTGTTTCAGTAAGGAATACAAGGAACATAATTTGATGGACTGCTGCCTTCATTAGTTCACATTTCTAGGAGCAATCTAAACCCTAGGCCTACTGGTATCAGCAGTTTGGAACAGGTGGATCTCTGTCTGACTCTGGGCTACTGGTTGTATTCCCTCATGCTGGCTCAGGCAAAGTCTCAAAGTCTCCCTCCATCCTGGTTCAGTCATGTGATTTGTCATGTGACCTAGCAACCTGGTAAAAGTTGCACTGGCAAAATGGGTAGTATAAATCAAAATATTTTAAAGGCTTGTTTTCTCTGCTAGGCTCATGGTGGCAAAGGTGGCAGTGGCCCCATTCCTGAAATACACACTATATTGCTTTGTCTATTGTAAGACAGGGCTTGATTGGTCTTCCAAGTCATAGATTAGCTGTATCGTGCAGCACAGGAGATTTTTTTTTGGGGGGGAGGGGTATTTACACCTGCCCAATTATGTTGTGGGGTGGGCATATACCAAGATTCAAATCACTACTTCTTTCTTCCCTCACCTGGGGCATGTGCAGGGAAGAAAAGTTTGGAAAACCTAAGCAAGGATCTATAATCAATCTAGACTGAAAGCAGCTTGTTGAGAATTAGCACAAAAGATTCTGGATTAAGAAAAACTTTTTGTGCTATGAACATGTTTGAGTGTATGTAGCCTTTGAAACTAACTACAGAACTGCAAGAGGTAAACCCCACAAATAATGAGTTTCACTTACTACAAATAACTGTAAAGGCTGTTCAGCAGGTAAAGGGGTGGAATTCTTTTTTATTTTGACAGAAACTTTGGTTTCTTCCTCAGATTGTTTTCCTTCACCTTCTTCTGCATACTTCTTCCTTTTAATTTGTCGATTTGATCTTCTCTTCTACAATGGAATTGCAAATATTGAAAGTGTTTTAACCAAACTGTTAGAGGTTGGGGACTGAGTTAATGTTTTAAGCATATTTTCAAAATAAAAGTGTTAATTTCTGAATACCTGAGAAGTCTCATCTTTGAACGACTGCTGAGTTGTCTGCTTAGCATCAGACATTTCATCTGAAGACTCATTTTTTCTCTTTTGCTTTTTGCCCAAAGTAATAATAATCTTGCTGTTTTGAAACAAAATACAAAGTTAAGCCTGGTCATAAAATTTAAGATACTAAATGTTTTCTGTATTTAACATCAAAGATGCACTGTCAAGTTGCAACATTTTAAAATATTTCCTCCTAATCCTGATGTGGTGCTAGCCGGAGGAGATTTCAATTTTTCTCTCCAGAAAAAAAGCTTACTTTAGTAGAAGAATGGACAACTGTAGAATAATATCTATACATATTGCCTGGAAGTGCTTATTATTAACACACAAAACAAAAAAAGTTATTGATATAAGTGGTGCATATTGCATCAGTCTAAAGTATTTTCATACATAATCCAGAGTAAGCACACTAAAAAATATATTCAAGTTGACAGTTTGAAATTTTGAAGCATCGAGAAGTACAGAAACCATTTCATTAGTAACAACTGATAATGACTACAGAATTGCAGGGGAAATTACAGCCCTAATGCAACAGTGCTAATTATTTCTGAGTTTACATTCAAAGGGTTACAGAAAAAGGAACAATATTAATATCATTCCATCTGGTTTTAATCAGAGGGCTGCAAATACATATAATTTCCCATATTTAAAGTCTGACAAGTGCTGCTTTTCAATGCATTCTCAAAATAATCACAATGTGATTACAATCAAACCCAAATTCGGATAAAGAGATGTCCTTAGATGCACACTTTACATAATGTAGATTTGATAATTACATACTATGTAGCAATGACAGAATTGCTTTACTATAGAAATTTATGTTGCTTCACAGAACTTTCCCCATCCCTTTTATAAAAAAAAAATTGGCCTTTATTAATTTGCTGCAGTTACTATTCATCAAAAACAGTAAACATGACCGGCCACTGGAAGATAATTCAAAGCAATGAAAGTGGGGCGACTCAACCATTTTCAACTGTATCATATTTAAAAGAAATAATTGAATAAATGAAGCTGGTTTAAAGAAATGATTCACCAATCACTATATATGCAAATAGTGGTACCTGCCCAAGTTACATCCATTGGCTCTACTTTGGGGACAATTTAGATCAGATGGCACCCATTATAATTACTCAGCAATTTACTGAGCTTATGAAATTTAAAAGTTAATAACATAAAATCTTGTTTGTAGATGGCGCATGTACAAAACATCTAATTTGCTAGAAGCAATTACAGAAATAAGGAAGACTATCTGGATCCCTTTAAACGTTCAAGTTCTTAAGAAAAGCACCCTGATCTTATTTCACCAGAGCAACACCACTAGTTTTCATTAGCTTTCTACATTACAAGTCACATATGGCTGGGATGACTGATTACTTATAAACGTCAAATCATTTTTAAGAATGAATAGCAATCCAGGAAGCCCATTACATTTCTTTTTATGACAGAAGCCTAGTTTTTGTTTACTATTTACTATTGCATTAACATTATTCAGTTAAGGAAACCCACAGTAAAGTTTTTTGAGATAACAGTCCCTTTAACCCAAATAGCAGCCCGAAGGTTACTGAAAAGAATCTGATTGACTAATTTAGTGCTTTCCCTCAAATTAAACAAAAAGCTATCATTGGTTAGTTGGATGTTCTGAAGGAATCATAGCAGATGTATGACAACTCTAGGCAAAAGTAATGGAAAACCTAATTGGATCTCTAATTAATGTGATCATAAAAGCCTTGAAAAAATTTGTTTGCTAACATCACCAACTTACTACTGTAAAATTATGCAACTCATAAAACCAAAATTTAAATGTGCAACATGACACATTAAGACCATCTTGCTTCTCTACCTCCGCTTGAATTCATATCCACAATATATAAACTCAGATTGCAGGATATTTTATAATTATTTTTAAAAGGACAATTAGCAGTACAATGACAACATACAGAATATTTATGTTTGTTCCTAGCCTTTGATGAATTCACTCAAGAACTCCTATCCTGAGCCAGGCAAGGTCCGTCAGGAGAAAAATATTTTGGACATCACTGCTACTGAACATCAAATCAAAACATTATACATATAAAGAACAAGTCAAAAGCCTGGCATTTGAACACCCACCCACCCACTCTTTCCAAAGCATGCATATAAATAATAAACCTTAAAAATCAGTACTCACACTAAGATGCATTAATAGCCATACCACAAAATCCATTAACTAACAACAGATAAGCAGAAAACAATCCCGACTTGAAAATATGCACCAAACAGCAGATATCCCCATCATCCTCTGTACTCCCCAACCCCCATTTAAAAAGAAATTTTTCCTTTTCTCATTACGCAGCTGCTGCAGCCAGACCTTGCACATGATTCATCTTGCCAACTTTATGACTCATAATTCTGAAATGTACCTGAAGACCATAAAGTCCAAACCAATGTCTAAAGGTATGCTTCATTAAGGACAACACAGCATAGGACATTGCCTATGATAAGTCATTAGTACTAACATTTCCCTTCACAGTTACTGTTGATTTTAACTACACCATTACATCTTTTTCAGGGTTAATCATGAATATGTTAAGGCTGTACATCAGAAGCAGTAAATATTAGGTAGGCTGTGTAGGGGTAACAACTAAAAGTGGAAGCTGTCAAGTTGGTGTTGACCCAACAGGGTCTCTTCAATGGTGATTCTCTGTTCGTGGAATGCCCTCATTGTTTACCTCACTTTCAGGTGGACGTGGTATTTAAAAATATTCCTATTTCCCAGGCATTTGATGGCTGAAAGATACTGTTCTTGGCAATGCTGAAATCACTGATTGAAGGAATACTTTGAATTATTTTTAGAATGCTTTAAAATTGTTTTAATTATAGATGTGTTTGCTCCCCTGGGTGGGATATAAATTGAACGTAAGAATAAATGAACAAAATGTATGGTGTGGATGTGACCAAACTGTAGGTGGCAAAAATTCTCTAAAGAGACATTTGGCTTTTTCTGGTGGGCAGCAGGCATGCCTCCTTCAGGATTATGTTTGCTTGGCCAAATAGAATCATAGAACTGCAGAGTTGGAATGGACCCTAAGGGTCATCTACTCCAATGCCCTGTAATACAAGAATCTCAACACATGGTTCCTGCTTAGCTTTGCAAATGTGTTAGCGGTGCATCCAAAAACAACAGAAAGCATGCTTCTTGTTTCAGAAAACAGAAGTGTTTATGATTATGCCATACATTTAAAGCACATTTTTTAAAAAATGTATTTATACTTTTTAAAAGTGATTTTATTGAATTTTGTATTGTATTACCACATTGGTGACTGCTACCCCAAGCTCATTTGGGGAGGAAAGGTGCAAATGAAATTCAATAAATAAATAAATAAATCAGAATACATAAAGAATCTTGTTTTTTGTGGCGCCTTAGACATGTGGAATACATACTTTTTCCCACAGCAACACAAATTATAACTATAGACATGAGTATTATGGAGTGGGGATCTGCACACTATCAATATTTTCTTTTGGAAACTTGGTAAATCAGTTTTGTTCTCTACAAGGTCTTTGACAACAAAGGTTTTATGAGTTCTGGGGACAAGGAGAACTTCTCCTCCTCAATGGCCTACATCACTGAAGTAAGGGTAAAATAAGGTAAAGGACCCCTGGATGGTTAAGTCCAGTCAAAGGCGACTATGGGGTTGCAGCGCTTATTTCACTTTGAGGCTGAGGGAGCCAGTGTTTGTCCACAGACAGCTTTCTGGGTCATATGGCCGGCATGACTAAACACCCTTTTAATTCCTGTATCTGTCCCAGCGTGTCATTTGGGTTATCTGCCCTGAAATTACTTTCAGCTAAGTTGTTAGGACTATGAGGCTGCTCACTAACATTTGCTATCTCAACCTCACAATGAAGCATCTGCCACAACACTGCACAGTGTGACTAAGACTATATATTGAGTAAGGAGTGTCTTTCACTCTCCTTGTAGTCACAGTGAAGAAAAACCTCTCTCTCTCTTTCTCTCTCTCTCTCTGTGTGTGATGATAAGGATGACTTGCTTGAAGCAGACACAGTCATACTCCACACTTCAATCTCCCATTCTAGTATTATCTTTAATTTCTCTCTGTTCATACAACTACTCGTGGCGGCTGATGGAGCAAAAGGTAGGGCAAACAGCTGATAAAGGTGAATGCCACAATAGAGCACACTTGGAATAGAGACAAAAACACAAGAAAGTTTAAGGGGGCTGGGAGAGAAGGAGAGAGATTGAAGCAGGGGAAGAGTCTAGGAGTGCGAAGAAACAGTGAGGATGACGTAGGGTGATGAGAGAGCAAGTCTAAGGATTAGAAGGGGGAAAAGAAGAAACAAAGGTGTAGGGGGAGAACTTTCTATTCAACAGAAAGTGCAGTCCTCCTATCTTGTAGTAGTTCTCTGCCTCTGCTTTCCACCAACACAACACAATCTGCCTGTTCCTTTTGCTACTTCAGTCCAGTCTCCAAAATGTTGTGTTAGCTAAGCTTCTCTCTCAGAACAGTACTGCAGCAAAAACATGATTGGCTGAAAGCATCCTAACTAAATTCTGATTGGTCTAGGGACACCACTCTGGTGAGGGAAATGGTATGAAGTTCTTGCAGTGAATTGGGTGCAGGCATCAGTCTGGAACAAATCACTTCATACAAATTGCAGTAAATAATTGTCCTGATTGACTAGGTGTTTCAATGGAACAAGATTCTCCTATGGGAAATTTTGAAATAAGTTACCATTTCTCCCTTTTTTCTGGAGAGGTGTGTGGGCAGGCCTGCCTGTGTCATAGTAATGCAGACTCCAAGCTGGAAGACAGGCAGAGAGTGAACAATTAGGATGTGAGAGAAGTGGAGAGGAAGAGTGAGCTGAAGCTCTGGGGTTAAGAGAGAACCAGGGTCTGCTGTGGCACAATGGCTGCTCTTGGTGGGGAACGGCCCCCTTTCCCCTTATGAACCAGCCTCCCCTGACAACTTCTAAATATTTACCAAATTAGCAACATTGTGCTAAGTCCTACACAGCAATTAGGTCTCATTCACACATAACAATAACATAGTGGAATGACCCTGAGGGATATGCACTCTCCCCTACTGGTGTAGTAATGAGGATGCTGTCAGAAGCTTTTGCTTCTATTTTCAATTAACCACAGGTTGGTGTTTTGTCCAAATCCTAAAATGTGATAAGTTCATCTGCTTTGGTCTTTCCTAGACTAAGACAGTCTGACCATGCTGATCCATGCTCTGGTAAATTCTAGGTTTGATTACTGTAATGCATTATATGTAGGGCTGTCCTTGAACACAGTTCAGACACTTCAACTATAACAAAATTTGGCTACTAGGGTTCTGGTTGATTTATGCAGAGGCAAGTTAAATCAATTCTAAAGGAACTCTTATTTCTTCCATTTTCACTACAAAACCCAATTAAAGGTACTGGTGCTTATCTTTAAAACCCTAAACAACTTGGGATGCAAATATTTGAAGGAGGGCCTCCTCTGGAACCAACCTACAGATGCATTAAAATAATCAGAAGAGGCCCTTATTTGTACCCTGTGTGGAATGCCTTCCTAAAGGAGGATGCCTGGCACAGATGCTGCTTTCTTTCCAATGTCAGGTGAAAACATTTCTATTTCCCCAGGCATTTTTAAATATAGTATTTTTAGCCATCTAGATACTACTATTACTTTAAATTTTAATGGATTATTGGTTACATTTTATATTGTATTTGTACATTTTAAATTCAATGCATACCACCCTGAAATACATTTTTGGATGAAGTTGAAGCTTATAAAATAAATGCATTGAAAATAATTCTGCTTCATAGATCAAAGTTTGAAGCTGGTTTTAGTAAACCGCTTTGTCCAAATTCAGATGAAATGCTAAAACAATGGTTAATACAAAATGGAAGGAAAAGCTTCCAATCTGCATTAGATCAACAATTTATAAGTGAATGAAGAGAACTATGTGGCAACAGCTATGTGTTGGGGAAGTTTAGTGGGTTCTGGAAATGCAATGAAGAAACAGTTAAGGGACTTCAGATTAGGTAAAGGAAAGCTTTGCTGCATAAGTGGGTCATGACAAAGAATTTAGGCATACTATCTTATGTACTTTAACAAAGTCTAACCCAAATAGTTACATATTTTCCCTGTTTACCCTGCCTCCATTTCCCCTTTAATCTATTTTTAAACTGTCAAACCTGTTCTTTGAAAAGTACCATGTACATATATAACACTGTATAAACTGCTTCTTAAATAAGAGGGATGTGCTTGATAAAAGCAGATGCGAAGGCTAATCCAGGCGAAATAAGAAATATGGCAAAATATATACAAGTAGAATGGAAGAAGTCAAAGGCAGGACTTTACATTGGATATTCCACAACCAATAAAAATGTCTAGACTTTCATTCTTCCTAACATTGTATTAGTATGTACAATTTTGAAGACAACATGATGAGTTCAAGTCATGGCTAAATCAAGTCCAATGATTTCAGGGGTACTACCTGAGTGTAATTTAGTTGGATACAACTCAATATACTTAAATACACACTAAATAGTAAGAATAAGTATTTTTCTGTTAAAAGTCAGAAATATTACTCTGCCTAAGGATAGCCTGTGTAGAACTACGCAACAAAGTATATATTAAAAAGCTTACACTATTCTAAAATAATATTCAATGCTCAATGTTGATTTTTTTCTTTAAAAACATACATAATATTATAAACACTTCAAATTTAAATCTATTTGGTTAAAAAATTCTTTCACTATATTCTTTCTTTCAGTGTAGTTTACAAAAAACACACAGCTATGTCTGTTGAAAAGGAATGTAAATGAAAGGACTGCAGAATTCATACCAGATGGAAAGCATATCTGTCCACTTCTGCTATATGACATATCAGTCAATGCAAAAAATACATAAGCACTCAAACGTGGAAGCTTGATCAGAGGATGAAACCCATCAATGACATTGTGGCCCCTCATTCCAAGAGTTTATGTAGCATCCTCAATTCCATTTTGAACACAAGCACTGATGAAATGGAACCCTGCAGGTCCCAGGGAGAAGACAAGCATCAACCCATCTGATTGTTTAAAAGTTTTGGATCAACAGTCATTCCAAGCTGTGCAAGTAAACCCACAAAACCCAAATACATTATACAGTACATATCTATATCTGCACACACACATAGGTGCACAACAGCAATGGAAAAAGGACTGCAAAGGACAATACATATTTGGCGTAGAAGCCAATTGTTACAAGAATACTGCTATGAGAAATGCTAAGAACTATAGCACTTGATCATAACACGTGGCCAAAATGCTTACAAAATTATCCCACAGCACAATTATTATATAAGAGAAAGTTTTAAGTTAATACACTATATTAGAATACCCTAGTTCTAACAACTGAATTCAACATACTGTAGTGTTAAAAGCTCTTAGCAGTAAGGGACGCACACAGAGACATCCTGCATATTATATACAAAGCCAGCCAGCCCAAAATTGGTTTTGATTAAAGCTAGGATATTATATATGAAAACAAATGGGACCTGAAATAAATTGTTGGCAGGGTCTCTTCCTGCCCAGTCTGAGCTGCAGAGACTGCTAATACCACAGATCCTAGGATTCTGCTTCATGCAAACTTCACTTAAGAATGAATACATCAAATATTGTATTATCTCTCATATTAAGGATAAGGACTGGAACTGGACTAAAAATCAGCAGCAGATATGCCACCTACATTTAGCAGTTCCAACACTTTCTGCAGTAGCTTAAGAGTTCCTGGGGCATTTTGCTTTCATGCAATGATATGCAATGACCCAGGAAAAACTAGACTCTCACAAGAAGTTTTTTTTTTTAAAATAGAACTTATCTAACTACTTCCTCAACCCTTGTAAAAAAAAAAATCCTCTCTGTGTTATCTCAATTCTTTCAAATACCCCCAGGTTGCAATATTATGCATGTTTTATTGTATATAAGCCCTGCTGAAATCAAGTTCCACATAAACACTGGCTATGGTTGGGATGCTAAACTGTCAGACAACAGAATGTTAGCCCACTTACCCAATTTTTGCTCTCTCTTTAGTTTTGGATGAAGAGCCAGTTTTGGGTTTTTTGCTTTCTTTGTCTTTTGGTTTTGATTTAACTTTCCTGCCCTTCTTTTCCTCTCTTCCTTCTGCTGAAACACTTGGGAAGTTTTCTGGACTCATTACTCGTGGAATGTTTCGCTCCCCTCTCTCTTTTGCTTTTGCTATTGCCTCCGATATTATGCGATTAGCTTTCTCCTGCTTACTTTCAGATTCCACCTTTTTTTTCTGTTTTTTCTCAGACATAGATTTCACCTGGGTATTCTGCAACTTAGCATATGTCCCAGAACCATCTGTTTTCTTGGAGGAAGGAGGCTGCAAGAAAAATATATATATACGTTATTCATCTAAAACAAATGTGTTGTCTTATATTGTACATTTGCAGTGCAGGCTTATACATGTTTACTCAGGAGATAGTCCCAGTGCTTATTCCATAGTCTAACTGCAGTCATGCAGCACAGTCCTACACATGTATACTTAAAATAAGATCTACTGTGTTCTTTAAGGCTTACTAATAAGTATGCTGCAGATTGAAGCCCTAATCACATATTATATAGTTAGATAATTCATGCAAATGCAATAAAAATAAAACATTTAATTCTATCATAAAATCATACAGAAGTCAGTATAAAAACACCATCTGTTAAAGCTATAGTATTCCTGAGTGGGTATGGGGGGAGCTATCCAACTTTTTATCTGCATTCTTTGTGACATTCTTTGTCACAGACAATATTTAGAAAAATCGAGGTGATACTGTAGCTTTAAGTTATAGTAAAATTACTACATTACTGTGTATTAGACGAGGTCTTTGCATGTGCAATAAAAGGGGGCTTGGGAAACAGACATATAAATGTTAAACTCAAATAAGTATTCTAAGTTTTTTCTCTCATTTTAATAGAGCTGGCAGCTGTACTATAGAAAAGTAAAAGGTAAAAATGGTGTAGTTTGAAGTTATAAATCTTTAAAAATTGTTACTTCTAAATCCTAAAATCTTTTGTCTAGTGTGAAAATTCTCTATCCATTGTAAAACCTTGTAAAAATAAAGGGGGGGTGTCCACTAAATTAGCATCTGTGCCTGGGGAGGGTCCAGTTTACAGTCTTCATGTACTGATGGGGTGGGCCATAATACAACTCCTGTTCCAACTGCATTTATTCACATTCTCCATTTTACTGTTTACCTTCTTTTTTACTTCCATATTTTCTGCGCTATCTCACTTCAGTTGAAAATTAATCTACATTCACAACCTACTCACCCTTCACCAGTGTGAATAAAAATATAAACATAATTTAAAAGAATTTTCATCATACAGTTACCAATTTTTTGTGACCATTTAAGTTGTATTTTAAATGTAATAAAACATTTTATTTATGGCACACTGATTAAAAAAATATTCAGGATAAGCCAAATAGTTCTATACAACTCCCATGTAAAAAGAATGTTTATACATAAAAAATACTGTTTTACAAATCTTGAATTTCTAGCCAGATACAGAAACCATATACTGATGAAGCAAAAGCAAATCTATAAAAACTTACATAACATAAAAGTTAACGTCATAGCAAAATCTGTACATAATACAATGTTCAACATTCAGATGCAATATATTTAAGCCAAATTAGCTTTCACAGGTAAACTAGGCATATAACGCTAAAACAATTTCAGTCAATTAGTTACAAAAAATACCCTTTGTTTAGAAATTCATGTAGAACTGATCACAGGAAACAGTTGAACAGCTCCTTTGTTTGGTTGTTGTTTCTAAATGTACGCACACTGAAATTCCTGTTTCTAGCACAAATAATTATAGCAGCCTCTCAAAGATCTGACGGAGGACAGCTTTTAAAAAAAAACAAACGTAAGGAATGGAAAGAATTTCCTATCCAAACAGACAAAAAAAGCAGATAACAATTCTGCTATGTTCTCACCCATAAATGTGCCTCTGACTACAGCATAGGGGAAAGCCAGGAATTTCCAAACACATTTTCAGGCCAGATCCAGTTCGCTTTACTGGATACATTTTTCTATACGTGCCTCATCAAAGCTTAACAGCAGTGCTGCAGCACGAAGAAGAAAGCAGGGTTTATGATAGCTAAGTAAAATGCCACCTCAAGGCCTGCAGGCTACAACAAATCACCAAGACTCGAGAAAACAGCAACAAGCTCAAGATGGCGATGCAGCACGACTCCCGCAGCAGCAGCCAGTAATAAGGAAGGTTATTCAATCCCATTAGCCTTTTAGCCCAAAGAACCCCTCCTCCTCCCACTCATTCAAGCTTTCACTTACCCTTCCTCTTGGCCTCTTCACTGAAGACATTTTTGGCATTAGACAAAGGCTTGCCCTCTGATTTTTCACCACCCGAGGTAGTGCTCAAGAGAAAAGCATTGAAAGAAGATTGCTAAATGGCCTATTTAGTAAGCCGAAAGCCAGGATAGACACAACCTTCCACAAATACACATTGTGAATTATCAACATATTCCTTCCTTGACAAGCAAGAGTCCTCTGTTTATCTACCGTATGAGAAACCGTCAACCTCCATGGAACGGCAGAATTTCAACAATAGCTGTAAGCAGATAGCCAGATTCCAACAAAACACATAAAGAAATGAATGCACAAAGCATCAAAATGCATCAGCATGAATATTAGAGATGTTGTTAAAAATACTGACTCCTTCTGCGGAAGTAGGCCAGCAGATGGTGCTACCAGTTATTATTCCATTAGACTCTGTAATTTAACCCTCAATAGACTGTTCTTCCCTACATGTGGTACAGTAGTTAACTCTTACTCTTCCAGCTGCTACAGTAGTTGAAAATAATACCTATGTATTCCACACCACACTCAAGTAACACACTGAAATCTGACATCCATTTCAAAGTATCCCTCCTACAGCTTTATAATACTAGGTCCACAGAGCAAAAATATTTGAAGTCCAGAAGCACAAGGACCATATAAGATATTTACTGTTACAAAATGAGATGCATCATTTTTTTTCCACGTGAACACTTGATATTTTAGCAGGACAGTACAGAGGTGTTTTTGCGGAAGCTATTTTGAGCCATGCCTGCTTTATACTCCTTTACTCTCCTTGCCTTTCTGTAATGTATCTATTTGGACAGAACAGGTAGGTAAGACCTTACTGATCAAAATCCATACTACTCACATATTTTTGAGGTCCACACCACAAAAGTAATATTGTTTATAATAATAATAATTCTGTAATACAGTTGCAGAAGGAAGAGGAGGCCAGCCTTAAATATTATAAAGAGAGGAAATGGTCAAAACCCATGAAATGGGTAACAGACTGAAAATAAAAGTTTAAGAAGTATTAATCTTTATAAAAGTCAAAGTTATTAATACACAGCTTTATTCAATCTGATGAAAACTGTATCTGTTTTGAAAATGTGCACCATATCATTCACAGAAGGAATATACTTCACAGCTGACTTGTAGAAAATGATTAGATACCAAGGCCACACAGAATTTGTGGTCCCCGAGTGGGAAGTGAGCTAGGTTTGCCTATCCCTGGAGACCTATAGATCTAATTGTTTTCCAAAATTCTGAGAGATTTAATAAACTTCTGTGCAGTTGGCCTTACTCGCCTCTGCAATGAAGACTGACCTTGGGCATAAATACAGCAGCACCATGAAATTTCTCTATGTCATAGCAGGGCTGCATGCCTTGATTTATTGGGCGACAAAAAGAGCTAAGAGAGCAGGGGAGACGACTTAAGTGTGCATGGCAGAAGATTGTCCCAAAATGGTGAAGAAATGTGTCCAGTGAAATTAGTTCACTGATAAACGGATTGGAAAATACCTAACCCTACTCATGGGTCAAGCACCTAAAGATCACAACCAGATGTCAAGGTGCTACATACAATAATGAGTCTGAAAAATAGTTTTAATATACTAATAATCATTTGAATTTGGATCCTACAATTCAGTCTTTCAGCTGGTGTCTCAAGCAGGTACTTGCTGAAAAGAATGTATGGGTGAGGATGTTTTTTCTTATATATATATTTTCTACACATTTTTGTGCCTTTTATTTTTATCCATCACTTTATTACTTTATAATTGAAACCTTTTCAATAAAATATTAATACAAATGGTTTTGAAAATGATGCCACTGTAGTTTCTAGCTTGGCCATGGGACAGAGATTGCTTTAGTAGTCTTGGTTGATGATCTTCATTTGAAGGTCAAAAGGAAATTTTCCTGCAGATTCTTTTGGATCTATCAGTACAGGTTAAAACACCAATGGAATTAAGCAGGTATTAACGGTACTTTCTTATGGCTCCAACTTTCTCTACTGTTTCATATCTATATTAAATGATGAGAACTAGATGCTGTTATATTTTTTATCAATGTTCTATTGTATTTTTTCTGTGTTGTATGATTGCAAATTATGTTTAATATGCTATTTTAGGACTATAAACTGCTTCAGAAAGATCATGCTTTAATTGGAAAGTAGACTATATAAAATGTTCATGTTCCAAAACACTACTGTTCAATGAACTTGTGGTTTATCTGCTACTCAAATTTGATTTACTTATTTGGACATTTATATCCTGCTTTTCTGTGACAAAAGCAAACTCAGTGCTGTTCACAAAAAAGGAACCAAGCTTTTAAAATTATTTTATTGGCCCTCTATTATTTGGTCTGCTACTCTCTTTAAAGAAGTTTTTTCATGGTTTATCCCCCCCGTTTGTTCTGTTTTCATTATTGACACTAGGCATCTTTAGCACTTCTTCAGAACTACAAAGGTAAGATTGAAATGTAGTAAATAAACAGAAGTATAGTGTCTAGATCAAGGGAAGTAATAGTACCACTCTATTCTGCCTTGGTCAGACCACACCTGGAATACTGTGTCCAGTTCTGGGAGCCAAAATTTAAGAAGGATGTTGACAAGTTGGAACATATGCATAGGAAGGCAACTAGGATGATCAAGGGTCTAGAAGTCAAGCCTTATTAGGAATTGTTGAAGGAGCTAAGTATGTTTAGCCTGGAAAAGAGGAGACTGAGAGGAGATATGATAGCCATCTTCAAACATCTAAAGGGCTGTCACATGGAAGATGGAGCAAACTTGTTTTCTCCTGCTCTGGAAGGTAGGACTCAAACCAATGGTTTCAAGTTACAAGAAAGGAGATTCCAACTAAACATACAGAAAAACTTTCTTACAGTAAGAGCTTTTTGATAGTGGAACCGTCTCCCTTAGGAGGCAGTGGACTCCCCTTCCTTGGAGGTTTTTAAGCAGAAGTTGGATGGCCATCTGTTATGGATGCTTTAGCTGATATTCCTGCATTGCTGGGGGTTAGACTAGATGACCCTGGGATCCCTTCCAAGTCTAAGATTCTATGATATAATTTGAACACCAGATAGGGGGACCCATATAGGAGAGGGGTGCTGTCTCATATCCTGCCTGTGTATTTCCTGCATACACCAGGATGGACACAGTTCTTACATTATTATCAAGACTTGCCTTCAGAGGTCCTCAGTGGGAGCTCTTTCTTTCATAATGGGCTAAGTGACTTCCAGCAACTCAGCCTCACTCCCTTGTCTCAGAGGTGCTCAGTAAGAGCTGTTGCATGTGAACTGCTAACTTCCAGCACAGTTGGCTTCAACATTCACTGAGTAAGATCTGGCTGCTCAGACTCACTAACCTCAGAGGTCCTAAGTGGACACCCTCAGACACCAGAGAAGACCAAGAATGAGGACAAAAAACCCTGGCATAATTTATTATCTGTGCAAATCTTTTTGAATGTAATTGTATTGTGCAAATATTTTTAAGCAGCTTTGTGTGTCTTTTAGGACTACATAGTAGAATAAAAGTATCAAACAAATAAATATTATGAAGCCACAAGTAGGGTAAATATGAAATATTCTGGTTTCCAGCATTATTACCTCATCTACATGTGGTGGCATTAAGTCATATATGTATGTTATATACTAGATACAAGTAGTTCTTTAATTTTCCCTCTGCAGACCAATTGAACATTGCTGGGGTCTTGGACCACTTATTTTATGTTTGAAAATCAGAGCACATGTGATAAAATAAGTGATATTTTATAAACCGCAATCTGGCCTCTCTAATGTGATGGATGTGCCTGTTTTTGTAACCACAAATTTCTTAAAAAGAAGGAAAAAAATCAATTTCAGGGTCAAGTGCAGAAATTGAGTTTGTTCCACCTTTCAACAAACCACGGTTTGAAAACTTCTGTTATATTCCTTCACATAACATAAGCTATACATTTTGGAAAACTTCAGTAAGTTTCACTTCTCAGGAATATTAACAGGAAGAAAGGACAAGAATCAGTTCTACTTTCCTAAGTAAGAGACATGTGATTGTGAGTTGGTTGAATAAACTGGATTTTTTGTTGTTGAAACGAGCTACAGTGAACCTTGAGCTTGTGTATTCCCCTCTCTCTTCTATTGCTCCAACATATCCATGAGGATATTGGAAGCTTTTACATTTATTCCCCCCCCCCAATTATTTTCAGCTTGTCATTGATGAACTGTGATTAATCTTAACTTTGGTTTGTTTCTAACAAATCAACTTCAAACCATGGGTTATAAAGGTGATTTAGATGAAAGGGGACCAAAACACAGGTGATCCTAAGACTCATTGTGGCTTGTTCCCATTACAGTAAACCATGATTTATCATGATCCCCAAAATGAGTGCTATAGGTACTGAAATTTATTTTACAGCTGTTTCTAAGTATTATTTTTTACTGGATTATTTTAAATCTTAAACTTTGCAAAAGATCTGAGTACAGTGTTTAATATCTTCCAGTTCCAGAGAAATTAAACATACAGTTTAGTTTGGCTTTGATCCTACCCACATCCTCCTTATATACTGAAGTGATCCATAAATTCCAGCCTACCCTCCCCTTCCTGGAATCCACTTCCTGTTTGTACTCTGCTTTGAGTATGCATGGAGGAGGCCAATAGGACGAAAGCTACTGTTAACAACTCTGCTTTCTGTTACTTAGTTTCCTGGCAGAGTGCTAGGCAGCCTGTGCAGTGCAGTATACCAAGTAATAGCTAGGATCGTATTTCACTGCTGGCAGTCATTCCATGCAAATCCAGGACACGGAGGACTCATACTAACAAAGAATTGACAAGAAAGACAACAAACAACCACCAAGGTCTAACTTGTGACTTTAGAAACATTATATTAATAAAAATGGATAAAACATTTTTGTAATATACTTACAATGTAAAAGGTGACCTGACAACTTAGAAATTTGTCCATACCCCATGTACCAAAAGAGTTTGTAAAGAACATTACTGGGAAGAATTTGTATCTGCTTGCTTTTAAATATGTTACATTATTATATGCAGGATTTAATTTGTGCAGGCCGAAATTTAAAGCAACAAGTAAAAAATGGGCTACAGTACATGGTGTCATGGAGTAATTTTATTATTTTGAATAATAAAAGAGGACAAATTAAATGTCACTGATTTCTTAACATATTTAGCAAATGTTATCTCCCTCTGCACTGATATTAATGAGAAAAATTAGGTGTTGACATTTTAGGTGCCGCTTATGAAAAACTGCAGGCTTTTTTGAAACTTGCACCTGCATTTATAACTTTCAAAATATTGTTAGCAATTTCTGACTTTTAACTGACACCTATTAACCATCGTAGCACCCATCAACCTTCTTCATAAGGTCTCATTTACATATCCATGTCATTTTGTAGCATCCATAGATGCATCCACATAACTGAAAATTTATCTTGCTTATTTTTTCATCAGAGCTTAATAACATAAGCCAACGTCTAAAAGCACCAAGTCAGTAATATTTCAAGCAATGTCAATGTTACCACATTTTCATTTCTCTCATGCTAAAATTTGCTTCACTAGCAGCCTTCACCAGCTTTAGCTTTGCATTTTAGCACTAGCTTGGTAGTCATAGCTGAAAAGAAATAGCAGACAGGTGAGTGCACAGAATTCCATGCAAGTGAATGAAATGCTTCATCTCTCTTCTGCACCAAGCACAGAAACCAAAAGGGCTACTAGAGAAGGGAAGTTCCTTCCTCTGAATCCAGCAGGGCTCTCCACTACTCACTCTGTCATCCTCTAGCAGGCAGAGTAACTTTTTTTTTTTTTGCAGGCTAGTAGTTTATTTTCAAGGCTGATGAGGTTACTGGCAAAACACTGATTTCACCTCTCCTAATGGTGTACTTCCTAACAGACATTCTAGGAACAGCAAGCTCTGCAACTCAAAACTTCTAAAATAACCGCTCACCTGGTCATAACTGACAATTAAGAATTACATTCAGGGAAGCTTTTGGAAGAGTTGCTTTTTCTTGTCTTTCGGGTAAAATATAAACAAATGTAGATACAGTGGTACCTCTGGTTACATACTTAATTCGTTCCGGAGGTCCGTTCTTAACCTGAAGCTGTTCTTAACCTGAAGCACCACTTTAGCTAATGGGGCCTCCAGCTGCTGCCGCCGCACAATTTCTGTTCTCATCCTGAAGCAAAGTTCTTAACCCGAGGTACTATTTCTGGGTTAGCTGAGTCTGTAACCTGAAGCGTCTGTAACCTGAAGTACCACTGGATATGTGTGCAGGTGGGAAAGTAAAACTATTTAGGATGTAAGCAACTAAATCATGGGTGCACTAACTCAGGTGCACTAACTTTTTTGGGCCCGAGGGATGCAGTGAGGATTGGCCACACCTAAACTGCCACATGCCACACACACAACAATCCACATGCTCAGTAGAGAAGGGGGATGGATGAGCAGTCTGCAAACATGCAAGCAAGCAGTCAGAACGGGGGTGGGGGATTGTTTCAGTAGACACATACTCATTCAGCATTTTTCTTTCTCAGGGCAGCACTGGTAGTGGAGGATATCCTACACCAGGATTGCCCTGACGACGATAAAATACACTATCGTTCAGCTCATCTGGTTTCATTCAGCCCTTATCACAAATCTCAATGTTACTTTGAGATGCTTGCTTCCTTTGGCTCCCATTGAGGTATTCTGAAAAGATGATACCTCATGATTGTCCCTAAGAGCAGATGCTTCAGCTGCACTCTAGATATTATCTTTTTAATAATACAGGTAACTTGCAACTTACACACATTTACTCATGTGGATTCAGCTATACATGCTTGGCTATAAAAATGGGGCGGGCATCCAAGAAAAAAGACTTTGCCAATCCCACCTGCCATTGAACACAATCTGTTTTGACTATATGAAATTTGGTTTATGCGCTATCCCCAGAACATAATTAGCAAAACGCAGTTCACCTGACATTAGCAGAAAGTTTACCAGTATGTGGAAGTGCAAAATATCAGCAAGGTCAAAAAGCTTAGGGATGCAGTTTTGGGACAAAAACAGCCAGGGAATGGAATGGACACAGCAGGAGCCATCTGGTAAGTGCAAAGAGAGTTAAACATGACCTCACAAAGCTGGTGTGCATGTTTCTGGGGTTCACATAAAACTTTTGAAGGTCAAGAACTTGAGGCCAGGTTACCTAAGGGATGGCCTCATCCCATATATCCCTGCCCAGCCAATGTACTCCTCAGAAGGGGCATGGGTGAGAATTCTGCATGCCCCAGATGTTCACCCCAAACTGGGCTTTTGTTTTACAACTCTAGCCCTCTAGAATCAATTACCAGCTGAAATTAGGCAGGCGTCTTAAGTCTCGATGCTTAGCTGGCTACTAAAAATGATCAGTGGCTTCAGGGTGTGAAGTGGTTTACAAATTTGTAAATGAAAATAAATGGCCTGTGAGTTAGCTTAAATTGAAGATTAGGATGGCCAGCATAATAATTAGTGTTTGACATATCACTTCAGTTCATACAGATGATTATCTTGTCACCCATTGTGCAGAATTTTGAATGCTCAGTGATCTCATATTTAGGGCTCATGAGCAATATCATTTATGTTCCCTAGACATTCTACCATATTAATCATTGTGACCTTAAAGACTTAATGATTTGACAGCATCAAGTACCTCTGCCACCTAACTGTTATGTAGTTAACTACTGCTAAGCAACACCTGCCTTCAAAGAAAAGAAAGATGCATTCTCCTAGATTCATGCTATGCTTAACACATGAGAAAAAAAGTATTTTACAGCCCAAAAGGAAATAGATAAATGAAATATAAAGAATATATTACACTAGTATTTGGTCATGCCAAAATGTCAAAAAGCATACTCTCTTGGAAAATTTATGCTCAAATAGCAGTCACTATTAATAACAGATTTGAAATCAAAGGGATGTTTTATGCTCACTACTATAAATTACACCATAATTTGCTCCAAAATGTTTTCAAAGTAAATACTAGGTTCTCATAATAAAATATTAAAATCCACAGCCACCTACATAAATAGAAAAAAACAGAATCCAGTATTTCCATCAATATTATATATTGCTAATATTTATTACATTTTTGATTATATATATATATATGTGTGTGTGTGTGTGTGTGTATACAATTCTGCTTATTAATTTAACTAATAATAGTTATATATACAACTCTTCATGGCAACAATGTTCAAAGCTAGAGTCATACCTCTATGTGTTATTAAAAAGACCATAAAGGTGTTTTATAACTTCAATTAATTTGAGATGGGGGAGAAAAAACAAAGCAAGCAGCATTATAAAGCTTATTTCTCAACACTTTTTTGTAATTTTTTTTTCTTCCAGTTTATACCACAAAACTCAACAGTTGGCAGTAACGAAAGCAAAAATAACAGTCTGCCAAGTAGTACAGAAACAAACTGAAATGTGTATTCAATTTTGGAAGATATGGCAGAATGCTGTATTTTCTGAGATGGAAGACACTGTAAAGTGAAGTGTGCAAAAGGCATTTAAAGCTAAGATTTAAATGCTATTTAGTATTCCATCTCAAACAGCCGAAAAGTTATAAAAACCTCTCCAACCCCCCCCCCCTTTTAAACAGGATCCTATACTTCAGGATAGTTTTTCTTACTAATGGATTATGGTTCTGCCTCCTTATATTGGTTGAACTACTAACTACTTTTGACTAATAGCAAGGTAAAAATGAACTAGCTATAGCAAAATATAACCCTCCCAGAAAAGCATTACCTACCTGCCCTTGAGCATTTACACGCTTTCGCTCTTGCAGGTGTTGATTAGAACTAGGAGGATACCAGGGATGATTGCAATTTTGAGACTGAGTCCGAACAAGGTGGGAGGGCTCTGTCACTTGTGGGGTAACATGGTGTTCTAGGTGGTGTTCTAACTCATTACTTGAGCTGTCCTGCACAAATGTAGATTCACTGAACTGGGGAAGGAGATCTTCCTGAAGGAGAGTTTCTGGATCAAGTTCCGTAAATGATTCAGCTTGAGATTCGACTTGATGAAGCAAGTTCTCATCCAAAGACGAAAAACCATTGCCTTCTATAGGATCACTGAAATAGCTCAGCTGAGGACCAGAGCCAGCAGGGGCAGAAAAATTAATGTTCACTGCAGACAGTTTTGAACCACTGAAGCTGCCCCGAGGATGTGCTGAATGCAACACATGGAAATTATTTGAATTTAAAGATGGACTTGAGTTAAGGAGGTGATCTGTATTTTCTTGCTTGGTCCCTATCTGAGGAGCAAAGGCATCACTCTCTGGAAAATCAGATAGAGAATGAGTTTGTTGACTAACAGAAAGAGCTGTTGAAGACTGTAGAAGACTGGTAGGAGAAACATGGTTACTAGAGTAGGAATAAGGAGGTGAAAACTGTGTATTAACAGAGCATGGAGTTATAGTAGGAGAGTGTCCATCAAAGTTTCCGTCTTGAGTCCCACAAAAGTGAGGTGAGTCACTTGCAGTCTGAGAAAATGACTGCACAGAGATAGACTGTTGTGAGTCTGAAAGAGTAGCACCTTGAGGTGCATGAGAAACACTGGTTCTATGTGGAACAGACGCATTAACCTCCATGAAGTTTTCTGACTGACTTTGAGTGTCCTCTCCTGCATTGATGCCATTTCTGTTTTGCTGCGACTGCAATGAGGCACACGGATGGTGCTGTTCGCTGGCCTGAAATAAGGCAAAGTCATGGTGTGCTACAAAGCTTTTGTTCTGCTGCATAGATTGTGAACGACCTTGGTGAAAAGGGGATCCATTCTGATTTGAAACACTGCTAGAAGTTTGGTGTCCCCACATTGGGCTTCCATCTGCCACATCAGGAAACATCCCATTGGTTTGGCTTTGGGGATGGATGGGTGAGCAATTAAACTCAGAGTGTGGTGATAAAACATTTTCAGCTGGGCTGCTGAAGGACTGGTTTACTTGAAGTTTCAATGAATCATACTGATTTAGCTGCCCAAATTCATTTATCTTTTGTTGAGTTTGCGTTTCCTGCACATGGTTTAATGAGTCGATGTGTAAAGGTTCAAACTCTGCACCCAAGTTCAATTCATCAACAAGTGAAACAGGTCCAGTTTGTACAAAAGCATCATCAGACAAACTTTCTAAGGTATCACTAAAGAGGTTGGCATCATCAAAAAAGTCCATCATAGGATCTGTCATCTTGATATATCTGTGCTAGTTTGACACTACTCCAAATGGAGTCAGCTAGCCTTTCGGCAGCACACAGCAACAGAGAATTTGCAGTGGTCAACACCTTATCTAAGCCATGTCCACATCCATTAGCACATTTGAAGAAATAATGTCTTGAAGTGTTTAAAATACCCTAGGCAAGAGGGAAAAAAGCAATTAAGCGGTTACTTTAAAATGTTAATGTATGGGGCTGTGTTTTAAATTACCACCACCCCCCAAATCATGTTTTGTCTCCTGTCATGTGACACTTAAAATACAGAAATGTTGTTGCAGATGGACTGATGTGAACCCAAATTTCCAACTTTCTGATATATTTCCTGAATATGCATGCCACTAATCAATTGCTATAACAATACATATGTTTGCATTAGACACGTAACCTTTTTACTATATAGGAACACAAGCTGAAATCTCAGGTCATGCCTTTTACACAGAAATCTTATCTGTTTAGGGGAGCAGTTATTAAGGAGTTCTAGTCACCTCCATATACAAAAGCAAAGACAAAAGCAGGATAACTTAATCTTCAGTTAAATGCCCAGAACATTTCAGAAGGAAGGGTTGGTAGATATTGGGAAAACCTGTGTTTGTCCATGATACTGAAAGTATCTGTCTGGTTAAAAGAGTGTAACTACTCATTGTATGCATAATAATACATGCAGTTAACAATCAATTGTGTCATATCTACAACACTTGATTTCATAACATTATTTTGCCACCGCTTCATTCTTTTACATAGAAAAGAAGCCTTTAATTAAATGTTTGACAAACAATCATGGATTCAATTTTAAGAGATGGTTGTAGAGTTTGATGTTTTATTATATTTGAATAAATCTGTCAATCTTTAAAAAAACTAGCTTCAAAAATATTGATTTTTATTCACCATGGTTTATTGGGACACAAACAAGTTGACAGAATGTAATGCTGTGTTATCATAAGTATCATATAAAGGGCTTCCACAGTGATTGCAAAACAATCTTCAACCATATCAATACGGATTTTAAAATGACTGCTCTAAAATAAATGAGCTGTAAATTTCACCAATATATAATGTGAAGTATGTGGTTTAGCATGATGGGAAAGAACTTAAGGTTCACATGTTTCCTCCTAACATCACCATCCCTGCCACTCCCCCTCCTCTTTAAGTGCATTTGCAAGTAGGAGATTATAAATTTTCTCTTCTGATTTGACTTGACCACAGTTTAGCATTAGATCAGAATTCTAACCTTTGGTTAATCTGAACTACAGTTTGTTGAAACAAGCTAGCTTTCTAAACAATGATGTCAAATTAACCATGTGGCTTGTTTGAAAAAAGTCATTGTAAACCTAGTTTTTCAGGTCTGATGAAACTACTTGTTAAGCAAAAGCTAAACCCCCAGAATCCATAATTCCTACCAGATGGGAGAAAATGTGAACCCAAGGGCTTGCCTAGGATTATTCACATCATGTTACACTATGGTTTAATATGATGTCTGAACATTGCCAGTGCCTTTCTGTTGATTTCTTCCTTGGTACATCATACTTAAAACTATAAAGTTTATTTATATTTGCAGGCTGTCCCCTCCCATCATCTCAGTAAATGTCACGACAATCCTAGCTCAGGAAGCTCATGCTACTTTTTAAAATAAGATTTATTACAGCTTCTTACTTTTTAAAAATGTATTCTTTCAAGGAATTTGTTGATTTGTTGTCAAAAGGGCTATAACAAGATTCTGTAAATCTATTTTATTTGCAATGATCTGAAACTTCAAGATAATGTGGATCAATACTGGATTTTAACTATTTATGTTTTTGTTTGTCAGTGACATTACTGTTATGACTCAGTTAAGTATTAGAAGGGGATTAGACAAATTCATGGATGGTAAAGTAATCAATGGCTACTAGCCATGCTGGCTATGTACTACCATCACTGTTGCTGGAAATAACAAGGAAATAATGCTGTTCTTGCAGGCTTCCCATAGGTGTTGAATTGGCACTGTGAAAACTTTGGTTTGATACATTTTTGTGACATTGTTTTGATCTTAAGACAAGTGGAGGTTTTTTATAGTTTAATCCCTACCAAGCTGCTGAACTTTCAAGCAGTTTTACAGAAAAAAAAATCTTCAAAATTTATTAGATTCATCTACTCACATTTTGAGGATGTATACAATCATTTAACATAATTGTGCAATCTTCCACCTCAGGTAGAGTCATAATACATTCTACACATTATCTAACACTTCTGCATTATAATTTATGTTGCAGCAACACAAAAACTGACCATATCAATTAATTTGGCTACCATGGTAGTTCCTACGTAAACAAACTATATCAGCATATCCATTTCATAGCTCTTGACTAAAGTAATGCCCCTTAGCTTCAGTACAGTCACTTAAGGCTTTTCAGTTAACCATATGTAAAAAAGCAAATAAGTCCAAGACCATATAACCATAGAATTGTAGAGTTGGAAGGGACCCCAAGGATCCTCTAGTCCAACCCCCTGCAAGGCAGGGATCTCAGTTAAGGCATCCATGACAGATGGCCATCCGACTTCTGCTTAATCCAGAAATATCTAGCCCAGGGGTCTGCAACCTTTAAGACAAAAAGAGGCACTTGGACCCGTTTCCGAAGACAAAAAACCTGGGAGCCGCAAAACCATTGCGACATTTAAAACAAATATATCTCTGGAGCCGCGATCTGACAGCGGGCGGGAAGGTGACGTCGGTACGGTGCGTGACTAACGCACGCACCACCCCCATGCGACGTCACAGCCAGTACAGCGCCCGCCACAGTGGGGAGTGTCGGGGCGCACAATGCGCCTCCTCCCCTCGCTAGTATCCGCCCCAGAGCCACGGCAAAGGTGTAAAAGAGCCACATGCGGCTCCGAAGCAGCGGGTTGCTGACCCCTGATCTAGCCAATTGAAGCTACTGCTGTTATGCATTGCTACTGTAGTTATATTGAATACAATTAAGTTTTAACATAACTGTCACCAATTGTGGATAGTATCCAATGCATTTGTTCTGTTAACACAAAGTTTCCACTTGCACAATGGCTCTGCACCCCTTCCTCTCTGCCGGCACCCTACCCAAATCTATTCCAGAGATTTGGGGGAGCCTCAGGAACAGATTTAGTGGGCACATGGGGAAAGAAGACACGAGAGGAACTTCAGCTGTCCTTGCACAAACTGAACGACTTCATGGAATACCACACTGTATTTTTTGCATTTCATTTCTATCTGACCTCACTGTATATATTTTTTCTCTACTTGCAAACTGGGCATGTATATCAGTATGGACTTACTATCTGAAAGAACTACTCTGTTTGCAGAGATGTAAAACAATGAAACTGTTCCAAGAAATATAGATCAATGCTAACAGCATTTATCATTGAAGTTCCTATGTTACAAGGATTTATACAAGGTCCAGAATGGAAACTCCATTTAAAATGCTAAATCATCACCAACAAAATAATCCACAAAATCCAAATTACTAAAGATTTATCAGTGTCATCTGCTCCAACATCCCAGAGAATTCTATCCAAGATTAAATTGCTTAACATTTCAGTCTAAAAAAGTACGCATTATTATCCTAAATAACTTTCCTGGAATTTCAAATGTAACTTACTTCCAAGTAACACAGAGCAAACTTTAAGAATCAAGTTTTATTTAAATCACTGGCATTTACTTCAGCTGGAACTTCAATGAGATGCAGGAAGATTTTCTGCAAGTTCAATGGAGTTCAGGGGCTACTCCTTCCCACTGCAGTCATTGTGCCCCTTTTCACAACACATGCAGCATGAAAAGCCATGAAAAATCTGCAGTTTGTGTGTGTAAAAAAGAGAGACTGGAATTGCCTGAGCATCTGCACAGCAGTCTTAGAAGCATGAATTTTAAGAAGACAGTGTAAAGCATACTATTCTGAGGATTATCAGTTAATCATATATACTCTTTTAATGTCCAACAGTGATAATAATTGCTTGAGCATGTGCATTTCCCAAAAGGCAATAAAATTCAGGAAGTATGATTCTGCCTTTTTTAAAAAATCCTGTTTTAATTTGGTAAGTGTATTAGCATCCATTCATTCAACTTACATCCACTGCACTGACAGATCTGAAAGTTTCCTGAAATGAGAAATTTGAGAAAATATCCACATCTAGCAGTGCAAAGAATGCAAGATAAAAAACCAGTTCCTTAGTTTACTCCATGCTGGAATTACTGGTGAACTGAATTGCATTAAAGAGACCATACAACATCGCTTCCTACTTTAGCCAATTGTCCCTGGAAAATATTGAAGGCCAGGAACACAAATTATCTATTACCCATGGGAATCTATATATGTCATCTTTGTAATTCAATGACATGGTAGAAAAATAGGTAATTTGAAACCACCTGTTTAGATGACAATTAACCTGGCAGAACCACAATATAACTGGACAGAAGTTGTATAGAATGCTTAGAGCTCAGATAGGGTAGAATTTGTTGGTCTTTCATTTGCTGTTAAATTTGGTGAAATAATCAAAATAATCCTTACCCATTAATATGAAGTGCATTTCCATTGCAAATGTCTTACATAATCCTAGGAAATCCTTGACCCCCAAAAGGTAATTCATTAGTATTAGTGATCTGAAAGACAAATTACAGTACTGTATAAAGAAAACCACAAATTTTCAAACTAATTGCTTGCTTCAGTTGACTTCAAATACCATATATTTGCTTAGGAATGCTATCTGAAATACATCACAGCCTAAAAGTAGAAAAATTGGATGCCCAAACTAAACATTCCACAAGTACAAATATAAACTATAACTGACAACAGACTCACTCAGATCAAAACAAAAGAAAACAAGAACTTGTGTGCTAGTGCATCATCACATTTTATCATTATTGCACTGGTTGAACAGCTGTACTTCAGTCGGTCTCAATCATGGCACATGTCCTGTCACTACAAACCTCAAATAAGTAAATACTTAAATTTTAATTTTTAAAAATGCAGTCTCCTGAAAAATCCATACAGTAGAACCTCTACTTACGACCGCTTCTACTTGGGCCTGATCCAAGTTGCGACCGTGGCAAACCTGGAAGTAAATACCGGGTTTGCCATGATTTGCAGATGAATAGAAGCAGCTTCTGCCATTTCTGCATGTGTAGAAGCGGTCGCCGCCTACACATGCACAGAAGTGTGCTGCCGATTGCGCCTGCGCACAATGGCGCGTCTACCAGTGACCCGGATCGACTTATGGATGGACCTCCAGAACTGATTACATCTGTAAGTAGAGGTTCCACTGTATTTGTAACAATGAGGTTACAAAATTAACCAATATTTAAATAAAATAAAAAACAGGAGAGGTTATGAGATTGAGAGTACCCTTTGGTTTTATGAACTTCCTCCCATGAATTTTAAAGAAGGATTAAAGTTTGCACATTCTGGTTAAAATTAACCATGGTTGGCATTAATGCCAAATAATGCTGTACCATGGTCAATGCTGTAAAGCAGGGAAGAGAAACATCTGGCTCTCCATATGTTGCTGAACTCCCATCAGTTCCAGCCAGTAAGGACACTGGAATCCAACAATATATGGAGCACTACAGATTCCCCTTCTGTAAAGGGATTGGAGATGGGGTGGGTGGGGAGAATCTGTGTAAGAGTGAAGAGAGTCCCCCAAACCTCATGAATGAATTTTCAGGGTTGCAGATAACTGCAGTGGAGAAGAGGGAGTTGGGAAGCCACACTGCAAGAGTGCTTGCACCCTGCTTGCACTTCTCAGGATTCATCCTTCCTTCTAAGCCCTATGTTTCACAGCTTTGATGACAATTTATTTTAATAGAAACACTTAGGGATCCTGGCTGTCCTCGTGCATAAGGGTCATTCAAAGTAGCAACTAATTAAACTACTTTATTTTTCTTTAAAAAAAGGTTTTTAATTTTTTTTAAACAATATTGACAGCAAACAACTTATTTCCAAAATAGGAACTGTAGAACCAGATTTGGAATTTCCATAGTAGTAACATGCATAATAAGAGATTTGGTGTTAAGCCAATATAACATATAAAATCATAAAAGAATATGATGAATTAATCAAACTACAAAAAATTTTTAGCATATATTTTCTGTCCACCTCATACCTTTATCAGAAATTACAGGGAAATACTGTCCCAGAGCCTCTTCTTGTAATCAAGGAAGACATGTCATTCAGCTGTAAGGTTCACAAGATGACCTCATGTGCATAAGCCATGGTTTATGTCAGGGATGCAGTATTTGTATGTTCTATCAGATATGTTACTATGAGACACTGTTTGGTTACCTGCTTAGGCAGAGGCAACTGAAGACCCATAAATCTCCAGGACAGTCAGTTTAAAACTACTCCCTCTTGTCATTTAGCAAATAAAAATAACCACCTAGATGTGGCACACACTATTCAACATTACTAGAGTTAAAATATAGATCTGCAATCACCTCAGCAATTAATACCATTTTGTTGAATGATTCTAAGACACGTGCTTGATAAATACATTCTAACTTCAGAACAATCACCATACCATTTGGTGTAAAAATTGGTTCCCTTTGGTGGGTTACACTGTGTCACATTGTGGTCAATCACAAATACTTCCTTGTAGCAATACTGTCAGTACAGCAGAAGAACTGGGAAAGAAAAAAGGGGAAAACCCAGATTATTATGAAGGTTAAGATAGAGCCATCACATAACCAATCTGCAAGACAAAAACAGCTAACAGTCTGCAAATAACCTTGTAGCCTTTTTAATAAGTCTTTCTGAGGTGATTTTCAAAATACATAACATGCTAGTCAGATAAATGTGTGTGTATACACATATATTTAATATCAAACATTGATCATGTATGTTTGCATAACAACCTCAGGAATATTTATTTGAAGTTCTCAAGAAAAATATATAACTACAATTTTCACTTCTGCTTATACTATGATCTATATTTATCTGTAAATATTTTAACATGACATTCATTATATGCCTTAAGCTGTCCTCTAATTCCAAGCTCTTTAATTAGGACCCATTATTTCCCCCATTTGTGTGTCTGAGAAGAGTGAGAAACTTTTCTTAACTAAGCAAGGATCATAGACAATTATTTGAACACACTCAGAAATGATAACAAAGTTGGTTTTATATGAACAGGAAATTATAAAATATTTGGAAATTCAGAGGCCAAATTTTCCTCTCCTCTTCCCTCCACAAAATACAAGAGATACATAATACATGCATGAATACAAGTGCTTTGGACAAAATTTCTCCAAGACCTACACCATACTTAGTAATACTAAGTCAAATTGCTTAGTCCTCAAAATACTCAGGATGTACTGCCTACATATGATAGCAAGAAAATATAACTGGCTATTAGCTTCTGGTGCAAACATATTTTCCAATTCTGTCAAATCAATATTTTTCAATGATAATTATTTACTGAATAAAGGCAGATGAGTCAGAAAGAGAGAGAGATTCTTGTGCCTTCAAAGGTTGGACAGGACAGGTGGTAACCAACGAAACAGCCTTTTCTGGAGCGGTACCCTGGTCCTGGAATGCTTTCTTCTGCTTTGCTTAACTGTTTTTAATTGGTTCAAGCTTTTAATAAATAACAACTTGATATAGGCTTTTTTTTTACTGTTTTATTAAGTTTAATGATTATATTGGTAGTATTTTTGTAATTATTATTTTTTCAACCAAATTTTGTAAGGTTTCTGACTCCTAAGGCAGTTTTGTAAATCAACATTACTTCTATTTCCACCCCCAGTGGAAAATACAGGAATGTGAGACTCACTCTGCTGACATATTGACAACTTTATATTTAAGATGTTTAAAACAATAAGAAATTAACTGATGAAATGAACCTCAATGACTCCCCCAACATTAGCTGTCAGTTGAGTTAAAAATATTCAAAGTGTCTTGCACTGTTAGAAACTTAATCTAAGGCTACAGCTACATGTAGAAACAAACTGACCAGTGATCTGACCCAGAAGGTCTTTTCTTAAATGATATATATAAGTTTTTCAGAAACCAAGACAAGGGTTTCTATAACATTATACTTGCAAGCTTACTAGAAAAGAAATATTGTTACCTTATTTGTTACTGCATGAAATATTGTCTGTAGCATTTCCAGAATAAAACAGAAAGGCTTGTAAAGTTGTCTACATATGGTGTTCTAAAACAAGAGCCAGCTTTCTTCCTTTATTTCCACAAGTTGTGGCTAGAAGTTTTCACACAAACTTTTATTTTCTAGTAATTCTGAAATGTTCTTACTTAGCATTCTAAACCCTGGATCTACCATGCTGAAGTGAGTTTGAATGAGGTGGAGGTTCCCCTCTGTGCAGCTCTATCAGAATGTTCCAGTGCACCTGGCTAGTGGGAAGCTTCTGCTGGCATAGAGGTATCCTCCAGAGCAGAGAGGTAGACCTGGGCCATTGCAAAATCCGTTGGACCCAGAGCTAGCCCTCCTGTCGTCATGTGACAGCAACAGGCCCATCCCATCACCTTTCACTGTCCCAGTTTGGAAGCTGTTGTAGCAAAGAAACATTCTTCCTGATTCACTCACGTTCCACTTATCTGGCAGTTAAGTCAGATAAATAGTAAGAGAGTCTACATTTTTTTCTAGTCAACTTTTCCCAAATTATGAAAAAAAAAAGAAACACGTCAATATTTACTTTTAATAGGACATAATACTAATTGTGGTATAAAATGAATCACTGATGATGATTTTACAATTGGAATATTTTGGGGAAATTATAATTGGCCCTCATGGCATCTGCTGCGTGGGCAGTTTAGCCCTGTAATCCATTTGAGTTTTAAATCGTTTAGATATAGAATCCTAGACTTGGGACCATGAGGATCATCTAGTCCAACCCCCTGCAATGCAAGAATTTTCTCCCAATGTGGGGCTTGAACCCATGACACTGAGATTAATAAGAGTCTCACACTACCAACTGAGCTATTCCTCATGTATGTTTCCTCCCCATTACTTCCAAACCAGACACATTCACTCATTATAATAATTCATATAAAAGGTAAAGGTAAAGGTACCCCTGCCCGTACGGGCCAGTCTTGACAGACTCTAGGGTTGTGCGCCCATCTCACTCTATAGGCCGGGGGCCAGCGCTGTCTGAAGACACTTCCGGGTCACGTGACCAGCGTGACAAGCTGCATCTGGCGAGCCAGCGCAGCACACGGAACGCCGTTTACCTTCCCGCTAGTAAGCGGTCCCTATTTATCTACTTGCACCCGGGGGTGCTTTCGAACTGCTAGGTTGGCAGGCGCTGGGACCGAGCAGCGGGAGCGCACCCCGCCGCGGGGATTCGAACCGCTGACCTTTCGATCGGCAAGCCCTAGGCGCTGAGGCTTTTACCCACAGCGCCACCCGCGTCCCAATAATTCATATACTACATGCTAATTACATACAGGCTATAAAATCATTTTCTTACCACACTTAAATGTAAAGTTTCCAAGCAGAATAGGAGATGCATTTATTTAACATGTTGCTTATGGTATAATTAGTTACAATTTACTTTTTAAGCTAGTGAGTACTGGTTCTTCAGCATGAATGTTACCCCCAATGCAAAATTAGCTACAGAAAAGCTAAACAAGTTGGAGACTAATATTCTAGCACACAATAAGAATGCTAGGTAAAGGTTTCCAATGGTTCAAATTATTTCCACCTACCAAGTATTTTTTCAAGTGCACATGAACTGACCATTAGCAAAGTATCCTAGCATTACTGCCACCAACAGAAAATTTAGGCTTCTGTCATGGAAAGTCAGGGGAGATTTTAATCTGACTCCTGGATGGGGAGAAATGGCAGGCTCTACACTCACTTCAACTTTGATTCCAAAACCAAGGCAGTTGATAAACCCTTAAGAAATCACTCAGAATTCTTGTATTCAAACATCTGTCACTTGAGAAAAAAAGCTTTTTAAAAAAGAAGAAAACATAATGCAATCCAACTCCTAAGAGACTGAGAAATTGTTGGCACTCATCTGTCTTCTATACAATCTGACCCAAGGTCTAAAAACAGATATGTTTTCTTAAGACCTTTTACAAATCAGGGATATAGAGATGGAAGTATTTCATAACAAGCAATGAAAGGAAAGCCATTGAAATTTTGTGTATTTAAAATAGCATGTGTAGTGTGCTACTTACTTTACAAAACATGAACAGACTTTTATTAAGAAGAACCCTTACATCAAAGGGCAGATTCCCTAAGGGTGCAATCCTAAGACTTGAACCTAAACATAATTACATCACAGAAATACAGTACTCCTTATATCAAGTTTTCTTTCTTCAATTTTTTCAGGTATCAGAAAAATAAATATTCTACAAACTCTAAGTTCAAGCAATAGCCTTCCCCTCCCAATTAGTGCTGTGGTCTAAACCACTGAGCCTCTCGGGCTTGCCGATCAGAAGGTTGGCGGTTCGAATCCCCACGACAGGGTGAGCTCCCATTGCAAATATAAATTAAAATAATGTTTTAAATCAACAACAACTACCCAGACCTGACCAGCAAGAACCCATGAGCTTTCAGGTACAGTATGCTTGGCCTATATATACAGTGGTACCTTGGGTTAAGAGTTAATTCGTTCTGGAGGTCCGTTCTTAAACTGAAACTGTTCTTAACCTGAAGCACCACTTTAGCTAATGGGGCCGCCTGCTACTGCTGCTGCACGATTTCTGTTCTCATCCTGAAGCAAAGTTCTTAACCCGAAGTAATATTTCTGGGTTAGCAGAGTCTATAACCTGAAGTGTATGTAACCCGAGGTACCACTGTATTAGAAATACTAGAGCAAGACAATTCCTTGTCTGAAGATGGAACTTCCAGGTTCACACTATATGGCAAACATAGGAATTCCTGTCTTGGCTACCACATTTTATTTGTTTGGAGAAAGCAGACACATAATGCTGCCCAAAAATCCTAGATTTCACCACTGCTTTCTATAGGCAGCTCTTATTTCTGTCCAGGGGGAGAAGAGAGTCTGAACTGAAAGCAGAGGCCAAGCAAAATATGTGAGTTTCATTAAAGTCTATGGCAGATAGCAGTTGAGACACGTAAGTATTAGGGTTTCAGTTGACTATGGGCTAGGTGGGGGGTGGGGCAAAGGGGACTGAAGGGCAGGAGAAGAAACTAGCCTGATCAAGCCCCTGACAGCTTATTGCAGGTATCTTGGAGAGGGCAGGAAATAGGGAAATGACATGTATTCCCTTTTCTACTCTACAAAACCCTACCACCTATATAGCAATGAAATGCTGAGGTTTGACTGAAAGAAAATCATCCACCCTTGAGAGACCTGAACTATAAGGTTCCTATTTGAGGTTCAATGGCACACTGAACAGAAGAACTCCTCTTATAGCACAGGGAGGCCCTTTAGTTGCAAGGTCTCACTTCTATGTTGATTAACAGCAATAAAACAGTCTATTACACTATTTTGTACAAAAAAGATACTGAACACAATATACATTTCAAAAATGTATGAATCTGTCTAGTTTTCCTTTCTATACCAAGCATTAATGTAACAACATGCAATATACACTACTGATAGTTCTTTCATTTATGAGATATCAATACAAATGGCAGGCCAATAGTCACAAACTAAGTTTTTAAACAGAGTTTTTGTCAATGTGTATTTTCATTCCCTATTAATTTCATGAGAATGATCATTTCTGAACTTTCCACATATTTAAAATGAGAAAGAATATCAGTATCAATGTGGTTATTATTGGAAGCAGCTACATGCTGACCAGAAGGAAAATTCCAGTCCCTCTTCTGGATAAGATGTTCCTATGGATGCATCTGATTGAGATATTATTTGTGGTATTGTAATCACATGCAAAAGTTTAATCTACCGCTTAAAGAAAACACACAAGACATAGCGTCAGAAATATCAATGTTTAACTGTCCGTAAACCCTATAACCTAAGATAATTAAGAAAAAGACACATGAGGCAACAGGTGGAGCTACAAAGCAGCAATACAAGAAGGTTCTTGGGAAAGATAAACATGACTGCCCTGGATTTTGAACCTCTAGAAAATTTATTCAATATTCACCAACCTTTCTCAAGGACAATCAACTTTCAGACTTTTCAAATATTGGCCAATAAATACCAGCCAACTACTTTTACTTTCACTACACTAATGCTACTGATGGAAAACCACTCACATTCCAAGCCCTTTAAATTTTGTCAGTATCTAGCACGAGGATTACAGCCTGGAATCCCTACATTACTCCAGTTAAATAACCTCCATCAACAGAAATGTCTATATGATGAAGAGTATATACCTCATCCTTTTATTTGGTCTACATGACAGACCTTTATCAAATGGCATAAGCAACTTCATTATCCCTGCTTCCTCATTAGCAGAAGACAGTGTCATCCAAACAGTTTACAATGTGTTATTAGTCTTTACTCCCATATACTCCCTCAACTTTTTATCTAATTAGATGATCCATGGAGCAGTGTGCTACACCTAGGCCTGAATTCAAATTTCAGTTCAGAAATGCCAGGTCACACCAGCTTTTCCCATCTATAAAAATAATGATCCAATCTTATCATACTATGGTCATATTGAATAAAAATATGGTAAAGCCCTATTAAATATATAAATTAACATGTTTTTACACGATTTTAACCAAAAGTTATTATGCACTCATCTACTTGCACCACATCTATCATCTAGTGCTGAAGCAATTCCAGTACAATTCTCAAAATAAAAATGAGCACTGGGGCTGCTACCTTCATTTTGAGAAGTTTCTTCTAACTTTCTGTTAACATTCCCAACCACACTGGTCTCAACCCTACTTGCTATATTGTGATCCAATACTAAATTTCTACACTTCTGTGTCCCCCCTCCCCCCCGCAACTGAAATCAACATGCATTTATTCCAACTTTCCAGCAAGCTGTAAGTAACTTTTCCACCTTTTGACCACCTTTCTATTACAATAGCGCACTGGTCCTCAACAGGTGGCTCAGGGCTGGAGATCCAATCTCAGGATGGTCCTGGCAGAGATGCCACTGCTGTTTTGTTTTGTGAAAAGAAGCAGCCTCCTCCTGCTTGGAGCATGCACTACTGAAAAGCTGTTCTTCCTTCAATTATTTGTCTGCAGGGAGAATATAGTGGGTGGAACAGCACACACTCAGAAGGAAAAGAGATGTAAGAGAGAGTGACCACTTTTAAGCTAAAATGTAACTCCATGGGTATATTTGGTAGCTGTGTCTCCCTATGCAGCTCTACTGTCCCTTCACACAGTGCAAGCCTGAGTGTGGCACAATGTACATGTCCAGAGGGCTCTTCCCATTTGTTCTGAGGCTGTATCCCCATATTCCTATGCTTGGCTCCAAGCCATGAGAGATACAGGAGAATGGGGGTAGAAATAGCTGCACAGCCCACCAGGACTGGGCAGAGGCTATCCAGGTGCTTCTCTCCTCCTTTGTACAATGACATCAAAGTGCTGGGTTGGCAAGGAAGAAGGTAGGTGAACAGGTCATGGAGCACAATGTGTAAAGTGAAGCTGCTTGATGGCAGAGGATTCAAAAGCACAAGAAAAAGCACACCTTAAACACAGCATTTTACTTAACATTCCATTTCCTCCTGGGGTGCATGGCTTCAACCCTTAAGCATGAGCTCTGCCCCTTTATGTCAGCCCCTCCTCTTGACTGCATGGGTTCTTGGAAGTGGGTCTTGTGTTACAGACTGGAGTACCAGGTGACTCCCAGTTCCTGACAAGCAGAAGATAGTAAATACATTTTATGGAGAAGAGTTGCCAATTTACCAGTAGTAGAAGCAGGCACCAAAGACCATGTGAGAGTATGTAAAATGCATATATGACTTTCTGATCTGGAGATATGACCAGAGGACAATGTTTGCCAACCAATGTAGCAGGCAGCCAACTACATCCAAGGCCAACAGAGAAGAAGTATACCTTGCTCTCAAACCTGTTGGAAAGTGGGGTAGTGATTAGGAAGCTACTTCAAACCACCCTAATGACCTCCTCACCGTGCAAAACATATCCCTGCAGAAACATTAAAGTAGCCCATCTAGACCAGCACCTGTTTCCCAGAGGCTAATCAGATTCCTCCAAGAGGTCCACAAACAGGGCATTAAAGTAACAGCCCTCTCTCCCTCCCAGCAGCTGTGATTTAGTGGCATTCTACCTTTTAACTTGGATGTTCTGTGACACCCACTTCAGGAAAAAAAGCACCTCACCAAATTTGATGTGAAGCACATACCCACCATTTACACCACACACACACACATATTGGGTGGGAGGTGGTGATCTGTGCTCATTACTAGCCTAGTTACAGGTAGGTAGCCGTGTTGGTCTGCTGTATTCGAAACAAAATAAAAAAAATCCTTCCAGTTGGTCTCTAAGGTGCACCTGGAAGGATTTTTTTTATTTTGTCATTACTACCCTATACACCTCAAACACAGGTAAGAAGTGCCCTGATGGATCAGACCGGAGGCCTTATTTAGCCTTGCATCTAGTCCAGCACTCTGTTCTCATGGTGGCCACAGGAAGCCCACAAGCAGCACATAAGGGCAATAACATTTTCCAGCTCCTAATCCCCAGCAACTGGTATTCAGAGGGATACTGCTACAATAGCACTATATAGCACTATATAGGTATGCTGTAGGCAATATACACCTGACTATATATATATGGAGGTAAAGCCAGGGATAACTCAAAGAAGAATGGAGAGCATGGAGTGTCTGTGTGGCATAAGAGGGTTGCAATCATTGCTCATTAATCCCCCCCCCACTTCCAACAAGTAAAAGGACTTCCTTCCCTAAACAGTCTTGGGCTAAAAACTAGTGAAGGAAGAAAGCACTGAAGGCAGAAGGGGGTTGGTAGGAGGGAAGAGCAAAGAAAGGACGCGGGGAAAGAAAGAGGTGGAAGAGAGAGCGAGGGAAAGACAGCTAGAGAAGGTGTGACAGAGAGGCGGCGGCGGCAGCCGCAGCAGCAGCAAGGCCCAAGCTGCGCCTTTCCTCCTCCTCGTGTGAACGCAGAGTGGGAGCAGCAAGAGGGCTCAGGCTGGCCGCCTCGGTCCCTGGAGATGGATGAGGGTGAGGGTGTGCGTGTCGGAAGGGCAAGGCACGGCAGGGCCTTGGCTTCTCACGTACTCACCAAGCCCGCCAGGTGCAGCCTCCCTCGCCCTCTCTCTCCCTTTTGCGCGCGCGTGTGTGTGGAAGAGGTGGCGTCTGAGGCGATGCCCCACGCCCGCCTCGGCTTGACAGCTCGACCCCGGCGGAGGCCACCGCCTGAGAGGACTCGCGGTCCTCCTCCTCCATGTGGTTAAGGGTGGCACAAGGGAGGCGGCGGCGGCGGCAGCAGTGGGCGAGGAGGCGGCCACTCCCCTCTTCCTCAGGGAATCCCCCCATTTCTCTCCCCCCCACCCCCCCACCAACACCCACCCCGCCTAATTTTTCCCGCCCACCCGGGCTTTCTCCTTCCCTCAGCGCCTCCTTGCCTGAGGGAGGGCAAGAGAAGGAAGCGCTTACCCGGTGGCGGTGGCTGAGCCTGAGGAGGAGGGCGGGTGGCTGGCAGGCTGGCAAAGGCCCTGCCTGAGGCAAGGAGGTGGCGCGGCGGCGGCGGTGGCTGAGGGGAAAGGGGGGCGGGGCGCGACGCGGCGTGATTCGCTCCCTGCCCCCGCCCTCTCCCTGCTCACCCCGAGACTCCCCCGTCCCCTCCCCTTTCCCTTTCTAGTCGTCGCCCGCCAATAGCCTATTGGCGGAGCCGCCCTCGCCTCCCGCTCCCCTTCCCTCCCTCCCTCTCCTCTCTCCTCACGGACTCTCTCTCTCTCTCTCTAGTTCGCGCGCGCCTTCCCTCTCACTAGGGGAAGTGACAGGAGCAGAGAGGGAGAGGGAAGCCGCGCGCGGGCCGCCAACCGCCTGCTCCGCGACCCCAGCCAACCCGGGGAGGGGACACTTAATTCTTCTTCTTTCTTTTTTTTCGGGGGAGGAGGGCTCGCGTGTATGTCTGTTGGCGGTTGGGAGGTGGTGGTTGGTTACGGGTGGTATAAGGTAAGAGAGGAGGGAGGTTGTATTTGCATATTTGTCACCCGCTCGCTGATTGGTCAGAAGGCAGGGTGAGCGGTGGAGTCAGTGGGTGGTTGGCAGCGGGGGAGAGTTGAAAAAGGGGAAGACTTTTGCCCGCCCCTTTTTTTGCGTTGGGGGAGTGGGCGGGGCAAAGGACTTTGCAAGAGAGGGGGCAGGAGAGGCTCAGGAAATCCTGCTGGTGCTGCTACTACTGTACTCAGAAATAATGCTTTAATAATATAAATACAGTATAAGAATTTTTTTTTTATTAATATCATTTTAGGGAGCATAGACATCTACTGTGGGAGAAATGAGGCTGGGCGGGGGTGCTTATATATCTATGTATATATTTACATTCTGGCCACAGTAGTTCATGCATTGGTTACTTGCATTATTTTTATTTGTTTATAAAATTTCTACACTGCCCTTCATCTGAGAATCACAGGGTAGCTTACAATATAAAAACACAAAAATACACAACATGGTAACAAACAAAAATGACACTCTCTGTGGGGCTTCCCTTGCACTTAGACTCATAGAATTGTTGAGTTGGAAGGGACTTTGAGGGTCATCTAGTCCAACCCCCCTTTTATTAATTTATTTTATTGTTTATACCCCACTCATCTGACTGGGTTGCCCCAGCTACTCTGGGCAACTTCCAACATATATAAAAACAATAAAGAATTCCTTATACAGTGGTACCTCGGGTTACATATGCTTCAGGTTACATACGCTTCAGGTTACAGACTCCGCTAACCCAGAAATAGTACCTTGGGTTAAGATTCAGGGTGAGAACAGAAATCGGGCTCCGGTGGCGCGGCAGCAGCAGGAGGCCCCATTAGCTAAAGTGGTGCTTCAGGTTAAGAACAGTTTCAGGTTAAGAACAGACCTCCGGAATGAATTAAGTACTTAACCCGAGTACTCTACTTCCTTCTGATGTCTTCTAAAGGTTGTATAGTTATCTCCGGGGTCGCATAACTCCATACCCTCCAAAATTTCTCTGCTGAAAATAATAATAATAATAATAATAATAATAATATTTATATCCCGCCCTCCCCAGCCGAAGCTGGGCCCAGAGCGGCTAACAACAGTAAAATAATACAGCATTGTAAAATCAATTCATTATAAAATCAGTACAAATCAAATTAATGGCAACCATTGGGCTAGAGTTCTGTGAGGATTACCAAAGGAGAGGGTCAAGCTGTGCCTTGGCCAAAGGCCTGGTAGAACAGCTCTGTCTTGCAGGCCTTGTGGAAAGATGTCAAGTCCTGCAGGGCCCTAGTCTCTTGTGACAGAGCGTTCCACCAGATTGGAGCCACAGCCAAAAAAGCCTTGGCTCTGGTTGAGGCCAGCCTAACCTCACTGTGGCCTGGGACCTCCAAGATGTTTTTGTTTGAAGACCGTAATGTCCTCCGTGGGACATACCAGGAGAGGCGGTCCCGTAGGTATGAGGGTCCTAGGCCATATAGGGCTTTAAAGGTTAAAACCAGCACCTTAAACCTGATCCTGTACTCCACCGGGAGCCAGTGCAGCTGGTATAGCACTGGGTGAATGTGATCCTGCAGTGAGGACCCCGTAAGGAGTCTCGCCGCGGCATTTTGTACCCACTGGAGTTTCTGGGTCCGTCTCAAGGGCAGCCCCACGTAGAGCGAGTTACAATAATCCAGTCTGGAAGTGACCTTCACGTGGATCACAGTGGCTAGGTCAGGGCGAGAGAGGTAAGGAGCCAACTGCTTAGCTTGGCGGAAATGAAAAAATGCCATCTTTGTTATAGCTGCAATCTGCACCTCCATGGAAAGGGAGTTGTCGAAGATTACATGCAAACTCTTAACGGACGGTGCTGGCACTAATTGCACCCTCACAAGAGATGGGAGTTGCCCTCCCAATCCCATATCGGCCCAACCCAGCCAAAATAGAAGGAAAATCCTAAGGAAAAGTGGGACATCCCAGGATCAAATCAGAAACTGGGACTGTCCCTGGAAAATAGGAACCCTTGGAGGGTCTGGAACTTGATCTATCTTCCTCCACGAAATCACCTAATTCCCTTTTATAAGACAATGAAGAGCTAATGAGAACAATACAAATAAAGTCTCAAATGGAAGTGTAAGCAAGGCCAGAACTATAGTATTTATAATCAGCTATGTATGTGTGTGTTCTAGCGTTGGTTGAGAGCTTCAGATGGGAAAGTTTATACAGGCGTGCTATGGCGAAATTGTACTGATGCTGGTGGAAAGATCAGGCTCTGGTTGCCTGTGGCTCCCTCTAGCAGACACTTGGCAGCCCTGCTGCTCGCTCCCTCCCTGCTTCCTGACAAACACACCAACAACAGCATTCCTTCTTTTTCTCATACTGAGACAGACTACAATTCCTGCTGCCTTATTAGCTATGGTGGATGCTCTTCCTCTCGCAGGATGCATTTCCAGCTGTGGCAGCTTAGTGGGAGGGCGAGTAAAGAGATCACCTTCTCTAGGTTCTCTCTTGAAGGGAAATATGTTGATCCTCTGCATGTGCCCCGGGTTTGAGGGAAGATAGCTGTAGCCTTCTCATCTCTCTGTTATGCAATTGCCCCTCACTTAAAAAAATAATAATAATCAAAAGGCCTGCCTTTCATCTTAGCAATCTTATTACAGAGTTTTGCATACTTATCTAACATCCTTTCTTGCTTTAATAAAAAAAACAGCAGCTGTGTGGTGCCTCTTGCCCGAGCTAACGGCCTTCAATTTAGAAGGTCAGTCTACAAACCAGACGTTGCTGGGCCTGTCACCCCTGTCCATTGTGACCAGGGCTGATGGAAGTTGGAGTCCAACGCCATCTGGAGGAGCACAGACTCAAAGGAAACAATGATAAACCTGGAAATGAATGAGACCTTCATCAGTAAGTTCAGAATATCTGAAATATTTATCCTGTCAGCCTTCATTTGTCTTAGCCTAATGTGGGAATTTTATTTTTATGAGATGCTCAGAATTCTGTCGGACACCCAAAGCCTCAAATCAACAATTCTCAGGGTCCTCTGGGAAGCTGACAAGACTGTTGAACCACTTTAAGTTGGTAGTGAGGATATGCTCTTACAGCCCGATTCTAAATATGTGTACTCTGAAGCCCCATTGAACAGTGGGTCGTGATTTCCAATAAATATGGTTAAGATTGCAGTGCTACTGCAGCCATGTGCTTGCATACCATGGAATCAACCCAATTGAACTTAGCTTGGAATAAAAATGTTTGCAACCTGCCTAATTGTATTTGAATGAATGAGTTTTAATGTGTAACCTGTGAGCCACCTGACATTTAATATGCACATTTTTACATGCCATACAAAGACATGAAGGTGGGCAGATCAATCCCTGAGTAACAATCCCTGAAAAGGACTGCAGTTTTACATGTGTTTACCTGGGAGTAAGTCTCAGTGAACTCGGTGGGGCTTACTTTCCAGCAGACATGCATTTGGTTGTACTTCATGGCTGCACCAAACCAGACTTGGTAATTACGTTAAACTTAATTAGACTTACCAGTAAGTCACCCTACACGGTTTCATTCTATGTGTACTTACTTGGAAGTAAGCCCTATTGAGCTCAATGGGACTTACTTACAAGTAACAAATAGGATTGTGCTGCAATACACAACAAGCTTGGCAAAAAAAACCCCACTGGCACCTCCCAATCTGAAACTAATTTATTTGGAAGTAAAGCTCAATTAACTTAATTAGAGCTTATTTCCACATAATTGAGCTGCCAGAATGAAAAATAAATGGTTTAGCTAACATGCAAAATACTGTTTGTGATTTCTTGTAAGAACGGATGCCCTCATCATCTGGCAAAGGAGATGACTGTGCAGAAGTACCTCCAAAGTGCACAATCTCTCACTGGTTTGAGAAACCCAGGAAGGTTGGATGCACAATGGACATGATTCATGCCCAGATAGGAAGCTTAAGCATCCATTGTGGTCTTCTATTGCACTACAAGGTGGGGGGGTGCCATCATTATTACATTGATACTCTACCTTTCTTCCGAGGAGCTCAAGGTGGTGTACTTGGTTCTCCATTTTTATCCTCGCAACAACCCTGTGAGGTAGGTTAGGCCTTCTTATTTTTAACCAGCATTTGGAACGGTCTTCCACATCAGCACAGGGTCCCTGTGTAAGTTATCCAGGTCCTAGTGGTTCCCCTGTCCCTTGATCTCCCCCCATTTCTAAGCCCTATGTGATATTTGTCTTCCGACCATGTATTCTGTGAAGGACAAGGCATGTATAAATCAGAAAAGTTACAATTCCTTGGTTGTAAGGAAAACCCCCGTCTTTTTGTTAGAGAAGACAGGCTTACAGTGAGGGGGGAAAGTATTTGATCCGCTGCTAAATTTGCCCGTTTGCCCTCTGACGAGGAAATGACCTGTCCATAATTTTAATGGTAGGTTTATTGTAGCTGTGAGAGACAACAGGAAAAACCCCAGAAACTCCGAAGACAAAAGTCAGAGATTGATGTGCATTATAATGAGTGAAATAAGTATTTGATCCCCTATCAACCAGCCAGATGTCAGGCTACCTGGTATCTTCACTGTATGTAAGGAGCTGAGATTAGAAGCACCTGCTGTAAGGGAGAGGTCTTACCTGTAATCCCAGCTCGTTACTGTACAGGCCAATCCTGCCTATGCTTACTAAGAAGTAAGTCCTCCAAAGTCCAGGGGGATTTTCTGCCAAGAAAATGTGCACAAGATTGCAGTATTAATGACTCAATTTATAGCATGGCTGCTGTGTAGGTAAATGAGAGAGAGATTGCATAACACACTGATGCCTAAAAGAGCTGCAGGATGTATTAGTAATACATTTTCTCTACTAGTCCCTGGTTCATTCTGCTGATGTTTCAGTATTGTTTGCAGAGATTAATTCATGTTGCTTGCAGCTAAAAAGCTACCTTGGTGTTATGTTGGAGGAAGGTGCTGCAACAGGAACAGATGAAGGTGCTGGCAGTGACTGCATCGTGGGGAGGGGAACACCTCCTCCCCCAGAAAATCCTACTTTAAACTGCTTGTCACTTTTTTCTGCTCAGTGTGTTGTTAGTAGTTAAGAATAGGACTTTTGGGAGAGCTTCAAGTTGGGTGAGGGGCAGATAGGGATCTGCAACCTGCTACAGAACCAGAGTTTGCCTAGCACAAATAAACCCAGGGGGATGAGGGACGGAACAGGATGGGGATGGGGAGGTTGTGTGTGTGTGTGTGTGTGTGTGTGTGTATTCCAGTGCAGTGCAACTTATGACAGTGAGAGGTCTGGAGACCGTAAGCTAAAATGGAGACCACATGCTGAAACTCTGCCAGGAGGCAAAACTTAACTGGGGAATTTTCCAAAGGAAAATCCAAACCTTATTTGAGGGGGTGGGGGTGGGAAAGACTGTTCCTTATCCTTGATACCAGCAAGCAAAGAATCTCCCAAAGAAACAACAGAATTCTGTGTAGGTTTGTCATATGTCCTCTTTTTGCAGGACACATCCTCTTTTTCATGGGTAGATTCATCATAGTGATCCATAGTTAAAAGTAGAAGTTGGCAAATGTGCCCTCTTTTTTCCTCTTCAAAAACATGGCAGCCCTAATTCCTTGTCTATAGTTTTGTTAGTGATTTACTGGTTATCGGATATCCCTGTATTATGCCAACTGGACAGGGATAGGATCTCAAATATCTTTGTGCCAGAGGAACAAAATATTACATAGTGGATTTACAGTAGTGTATTGATACTGTTGTGCCAGCATGACTCCTATGACAGTAGATCAGCATCAGTGCAAGGGGCAAAACTGGGTGGAGTTGGGAGTATAGAGGAGGATGAAGAGGACTGGAAATGTTACGGTGTGGATTTCTGTAGAAGATTGGAGGTCATAGTTAAACTGTGGAACTCTCTCCCACAGGAGGCAGTGATGGCCACCAACTTGGATGGCTTTAACAGAGGATTGGACAAATTCATGGACGAAAAGGCTATCAATGGCTACCAGCCATGATGACTATGCTGTGCCTCCACAGCTGGAGTCAGTAATGTTTTTGAATCCCAGTTGCCAGAAATCACAGGAAGGGCGAATGCTATATAAATAATAAATAATAAATAATCTGTTATTATTAAATAAATAATAAATTATTATTGTTGTTGTTGTTCCTGGGTGGTACTTGTAGGTTTCTCCACAGGCATCTAGTTGGCCACTGTGAGAACAGGATGCTGGACTAAAGAGCCAGCTGGACCAGACCAATGGCCCCTCATATTCTTATGACTAAGTAAAAACAGTCCCATTGTAGTGGATGGGAAACCCCAGTTGACTACCCTTCACTTCCTCTGTCCCACAGCCAGATCAAAATATAGGATTCTGACTAGAGAGCCAATCATGGCACACCAACAGGGGCATATAAGCTCCAGCCAAGAACAAAGCTCATACAACAACACACACAACATGGGGCAACATCACTTTGTCCCCGTATTTGTAAACCTGGACACACATGTGGACTTTGCTGAAGGAGAACTTGATAAAAACACACTTTGTCCAAAGGGAACACTTTGCACAATCGTCCAACAGCCAAGGCTAGCAGCAGAAACAGGAAGGGCAAATGGGTATCTCTTTTGTTCTCAGAGTACGCACAGGTAACCTGCTTCAGGACTTCTGGCACAAACACCCACCTCAATTCCACTGCAACAGGTGGGGCTGCAGGGAGAAGTTGCCCCTTTCAGGTAAACAATGGGAGAACCTCACCAGAGAAGAGGAGCTCACATCTCAAAAGCATGACTCCAGCTTCACAATTGAGGGTGAACAGCACTCAAGTACTCACAGCCACACCTCCCCTGTGAAATATGCGAAAATCATGTGTATTGAGCGCTAAGCAATTTGCTGTGTCTCCCACGCAGAGGAAATTCTATTTTTACTTTATTTCTGTGCAGAATTTTTTAATCCCAGTCTTTAGCCAAAAAAAGAAAGGTTCCCAGAGCAGCTTACAAATAACTAAAACAGACAGTCCGTGCCCTCAGGTTTGCAATCTAAAAATAAAAGGACTCAAAAGGAAAATGGAGTGGGAAGGAGGAGGAAATAAGCAAAATTTGGTTCAAGCTCTTAGCTACAAGTTGTTATCATAGTCCACTGGGATGGGGGGAAATCAAGGAGAATCAGACTTCTGGAGTTGGGAGGGATCCCAAAGGGTCATTTAGTCCAGCGTCCTCCAATGCAGGCAAAAGTTGCTGGCCTCTCAGCTGTGTTGATGGAGAGGCTCTGGGCCTTCCTTCCCATGATACAGCCTGATGTAATGGCTGCAGCCACGTTTTGCATAAAGGCCACAGACTCTTCAGTGCAGATGACTCTTCATCCAGCACTTGGAAAGACAATCGAGAGTACAGCTAGTTCTATATGTGGACACTGAACTTCCCATTCAACTGCTTGCTTAGTGCTGTCTAAACTCTTAGGATAGCTTACACCAACCCGGTGTCCTCCAGATGTTTTAGTCTGAAACTTCTATCAGAGCCAGTGTGGTGTAGTGGTTAAGAGTGGTAGCCTCGTAATCTGGGGAACTGGGTTTGCGTCCCCGCTCCTCCGCATGCAGCTGCTGGGTGACCTTGGACTAGTCACACTTCTCTGAAGTCTCTCAGCCCCTCTCACCTCACAGAGTGTTTGTTGTGGGGGAGGAAGGGAAAGGAGAATGTTAGCCGCTTTGAGACTCCTCCGGGTAGTGATAAGGTGGGATATCAAATCCAAACTCCTCCTCCTCCTCCTCCTCCTCCAGCTCTAGCCAGAGTAGCCATTTTCTGCAATGTACTGAATTTTGGGTATGTTATCCTCAGTGATACAAAAAGTCACCTGGTGTCATTGTGATATCAGATGGCTGACAGGTGGGTGCCAAACCTGGCCAGATCCAGTTGCCCACTCCTGTTTGATCAGACGCTGCCAGTTCAAACCCATGAGTGCATATGTGAAATTAAGGGATTTTTGCCCCAACTTTACACTTCTTTTCGTTGAATTGCATTTGCCATTTTACTGCTCATTCACTCATCCCCCTTGACCCTGGAATGTGGCAAGAGCCTAGTTGCCTCTTTCTGGGGGGGGGGGGAGAATGCCTCTTAAGATGGTGCCATTTTTAAAAGCACATGTGTTTTAAAAAAATCTGCTGACCAGTTAATTGAGATAACACTTAAAACACATCATAATACTTCCAGTCATTGGGCTGATTAATTCACTCACTGTGTAGCCCATAAATAAAGTCTGATTGAGTTCAATGAGGTTTACTCCCAAATAAATTGGTGTAGGATTGTAGCCTAAAGTAATTATCTAAATTATCTTCGTCCAGGAGACTAGCATAATTAGCCAAAGGTGGTTTCCCTATCCATACTTAATTTGGGGTAAGCCCCATTCAACGTTGTAGGATTCACTTCAAAGTTAGCCGACTCACACTACAAGAATCCATTTTTCTTTTCTTTTGTTTCAGTTTTCATTTTCTTTTGTTTTTGGACCAATAAGCATATGGTTCTTTTGTTTATCAGTCCCAAACCTGATTTTTTTCCCCATTTTGCGGTAATTGTTCCATGAATCACAGAAAAGATGGCTCAAACCAGGCAGGAAATAATTTAGCACAGAGCCAGTTCAGGAATGTTTTTGCTTCCTGAAGCGTAAATACCGAGGAGCAGATTATATGGATTTAATTCAATTGTCTGGACTGAAATGAGATCACTTCTGGTGTAACACTCAAATGCATGCATATCATGGGCTTAGCAACTTGATACACAAAAAGCCATTGTTTTGGATGGTGAGGATACCTAGACAGAGTTTCCATTTTGTATCTCATGCAAAGGTGGGGGAGAAGTTCAGTTTGTTTGTTTTGCCCTTTATCAAAAGATCTCAGGGAGGTGTACAACATTAAAAACGTATATTATGGAACATAATAATAAAAACATAAAATAAAGAATAGTAATAACATAATAATCAAAAATAATAACAGGCCCCCCATTTTTAACAGGCCATAGATTACTTAATGGCTAGCCTCTTTGGGGAAAGCATTCCATATATGGGGAACCACAATAGAAAATTCTCATGCTGTTGTCACTGTCCAAACCTCTCAGGGAGAGGGGGCACAGAGCAGGGCTTCACATTACATAAAACTGAGTTTATCACCTATTCATATTTCTGAAACAATATGAGATTTAAAACATGGCCATCCTTCGAAATTGCACACGTTTCTGAATTTTGTGATGCAATTCTTGAACCAAACGATGCTTACGAAAGTTCATATATAGGTGAAAATATGCATAAAATACATACGCTAGTGAAAATAACATGCAAAATGCATTATATGTATTAGGAGAAATTGCAAGAAAAATCTGCATATTATTTAAAACTACAAACAAAATAGTGTTAGGAGAAACTCACACTAAGATGCTGAAGAATTTTAATAAGTTTTTTTTTTATAAAAAAAGCAAATTGCAGCAGAAATACGGAGAGCTGAATTTAAGATTCGATAAATGCGAAACTGAGAGGATTGAAAAGGGTAGTTCCTTTCATCCCTAGTTTCATGAACCTTAAATACAACATCACATTCCGACCTGGTTAGGGATGGGCAAGCCATGGCCATTTAGCTTCCTAGAAACATAGAATTGCATAGTTGGAAGGGACCCCAGGCGTCATCTAGTTTGGTTGACATTTGCCTCATAATCTTCCTGCACTGATTCTTGGGACAGCAAGTTCAAAAGACCAGGATTGGCAGGTGGGGTAGGAAACTAGGTGTTCAAACAAAAGCTAACTTTAAATGTGTACTATCCAGTGCTTTGCATATATATATTATAACGTGCTCCAAACATTTTCAGCGTGAGAGCCGCATTGCCTCATGGGTAACCTTCCCTTCCAGGGTGAACGAATGGGAGGAGACACACGCCAGTGGTGGGCGGGTTCAGAGGCAAAAGTGGGTGGAGCAACAGAAGTGACACCTTCCTTTGTACAGTAGGCTACAGTCCAGCCATGCAAAAGTCAAGAGGTTTCTATCCACACACCTCTCCATCCTGGGAAACAAGATGCATTGTTACATGCTTTTAAATCTCTTTTAGTATTTTAAACTTTTGTATGTTTAAAAATATGGGTGTGATTTTTTCTTGAGGCACATTTATTTATTTTGTTGTATTTATTTCATTAAAAAAAATACACTGCTTGATTATAAATAAATAAATAAATGTTCCTCGAGGGCACATTTGTTTTTTGACTGGCTTTAAAAATGGTTTGGGCAAATTCATTGAGGGTCAAATTTAGGTTTGATGAGGCCCTAAGCTACTGAAGGTAATGGAGCCCTTTATATGTCCAGCAGTCCTTTGTCAACAACAAATTGTCACTGTTTTTTGTGTTGAAAATATGCTATATGGTAATTTATGGAACTAATAGGTATCTAAAGCCATTTGCACATAACAAAATATGTATTTTATCAAAGTAATTGTTGAACTGAAATACAATTAAGAAGAAGTATATTACTTTGTTGATTAGTTGTTTAGTCATGTACGACTCTTTGTGACCCCGCAGCTTGATTAAACTCATGTTAATAGAACCACCGGTATGAAGTTTACGGCATGCATTGCCTTAAAGGAGAATATTATGAAAATGATTTACAGGTGGTACATGACCCCAGTCAAGCTTGCAAAAATTTATCACCTGCCTGACAACAAGTGCTGGAAATGTAAAGAAGCTGAGGGAACATTCTTTCACCTTTGGTGGACATGCCCAAGGGTTAAGGCTTACTGGGAAACGATATATAATGAACTGAAGAAGGTATTCAAATTTACCTTTCCTAAGAAACCAGAGGCCTTCCTTTTGGGCATAGTTGGCCAACGGGTGCCAAAGAAAGATAGAACATTTTTTATGTATGCAACAACAGCAGCAAGAATACTTCTTGCCAAGTATTGGAAGACACAAGATCTACCCACCTTGGAAGAATGGCAGATGCAAGTGATTGACTACATGGAGATGGCTGAAATGACTGGCAGAATCTGTGACCAGGGAGAAGAACTGATGGAGCAGGACTGGAAAAAGTTTAAGGACTATTTACAAAAACACTGTAAAATGTTTGAGTGTTAACATGATGTGGGAAGTGAAGGCAACAGGGCTTGTGGGATTTGGCTAAATGTGAATGAAAAGAAGAATGTTAAAAAGGACAAGGGGGTTATGAACAGAATAAAATTATGTCATAGTATATAAGATGAGGAATGGGCTAAAATAATGAAAATTTGGGACATAATAATTAGAAGAATATAATTTAAGTATGGTTTGAATAAGGGTTTGAACTTGCTGAATTTGATTGGAATAAAGAGGAACACAAAAAAGGGAGATGTGAGGAGGTCAGGACAGAGGGGTATGGAATTTCGTAATTTTAAAAAAGTGGATTTTTCTTTTTTCTTTTTCTTTTTTTTTGTTATATATTTTTGTTTTTCTGTTTTTTCTGTGAGCTTTACTAAATGGAATGATCTATGTGAAATGATGAACTTTTCGATTTGTAAAACTTTATTTTTTATTTTTTTTAATAAATGTTTATTAAACTCATGTTAATAGCTTCAAGAACACTGTCCAACCATCTCGTCCTCTGTTGTCCCCTTCTTCTTGTGCCCTCCATCTTTCCCAACATCAGGGTCTTTTCCAGGGAGTCTTCTCTTCTCATGAGGTGGCCAAAGTATTGGAGCCTCAGCTTCAGGATCTGTCCTTCCAGATCTTATCCCATCTTATCCTCGCAAAAACCCCACGGGAGATAATTCAGACTAAGCGTAAGGGTCTTTTCCAGGGTGTCTTCTCTTCTCATGAGGTGGCCAAAGTATTGGAGCCTCAGCTTCGTTAATAGTGAAATACAATTAAGAAGAAGAGTATTAATAGTGAAATAATTATTAAGCTCCAACTGTATGTAGGTTTTATTTTATTTGTTTTTTATCTTATATTTTGGAAATGTACATCCAGGTGTGTTTTTTCCCTTTAAATTTTTTGGGGCGCCCCCAAGAGAGTGGGGCCCTAAGCTATACCTTGTTTAGCTGATACCTAAATCCGGCACTGCTTCTATGGCTAGATGGGCTCAGGGTTCCCTGGCACAAGAGTAGTGGCACCAGTGTCAGTGGCACCAATAGGACCATGTTGCACTAATGTCACCTTGTTCTTTCACACATGACACAGCCACCAACCAGGCATGTATACTTGCTATTCAGCTAATCCTGGTTGCCAGCCCAATATATCCACGTATAGGATACATGCTAACTCCTATTTATCTCGTTCACAATTTATATTTTAAATACAACAGCCAGCCTTCCATGTACTGTGCATGTAAAAATGTGAAACGACCCGCAACTGTAAGTTAACTGTTGCTAATGCCATCGTCGGTCAAAACTCATTTGCTGTATGAAACGTAGAAAGTGGGATTCCCCGCCCCCCCCCCGTTTCTGCTTGAACAAAGCTATAGCACAAGCCCATCATGTTCCATGGAGAAGCTGTGACGTCCGTGTTGCCTCAAAATGAAACCAAGTCCAGTTTGCTGGAAAAGCTCTCAGCTCTGAGGTCTTGATGCCCCCTTGTGGTATGTCTGTATATTTTTAAAACCTGGCATGACATTCTTCACTGACCTCTGCACATTTCCCCTGCACAATACGATGGAAATTTCCTTATTATCAGAATGCCTTTAAAGTATACTTTAGACCAGTGCAAGCACTTGGCTGTCAGAAGTTTGTTACTATTTACACAGCACACATTTCAAGGGGAGAAGCTGCTGTTAGCTGCCAAGGCATTCCTACAATTTGTGATTTGCACTTGCACAAGTAATCTGGAAAGGAAGTCTTCTAGAACCAGCCTACTCTGCAAAAATGCTGGATCCTTGCATTTGAACTCAGCAAAGACTTGTGCAGTCAAGCAAGCAAAGTAGTTTCTTGCATCTGAGGAATCCAAACTAAAATGGAATAGTTCTGATATCAGAGCTGACAGGCACATTACAGCCAAGACACATTCAGGGCTGGGCCAGTGAGAGGTGTGATGTATAGGGAGACTTCTGAGGACCAGATATAAAGGCCTGAAGGTCCATAGTTGTCCTCCGGGCTTAAGGTTGCCCACCTCTGCTATAGACACTTTGGAGCTAGATGGTGCAACAGTCTAACTTACTAAAACTTCCTACAAGTCCTTTAGTAAACTTCCTTTGCCTCTGAATTCTCACATGTTGAAATCAAAGAAATCCTGTTCTCTAGAGCAGGGATGGGAAAATTGTGCCCCTGGACTACATATCCCATTATCTTTGGTCACTGGTCATCCTTGTCGGGGCAAATAGAAGTTGGGGTTGCAAAGACATTTTAAAAAGCTTGCTGGGTTTGCTGACATTTTAGCTAAGAGATTGAAAAAAGTATTGATTGAGGAGATTCATAAAGACCAGGCGGGCTTTCTTCCGGGTAGACATCTTTCGGATAACCTAAGGAATATAATTGACATTTTGGAGAAGTTGGAAGTGAATATAAACACTAAGGCTGTTTTGATATTTGTGGACGCGGAGAAAGCCTTTGATAACATTTCTTGGAGCTTTATGAAGAAGAACCTACAGGGTATGGGGGTAGGCCATGGTTTTGAGAATGGTATTGGTGCAATATATTCAGAACAAACGGCTAAACTAATTGTAAATAATGTGGTTACAGAACAGTTTAAGATAGAAAAAGGGACACGACAGGGATGCCCAATCTCCCCTCTGCTTTTTATTTCGGTCCTGGAGGTCTTGCTGAACATGATTAGAAGGGACCGGATGGTTAAAGGTATACAGGTCGGAGCCAAACAGTTTAAACTAAGAGCGTTTGCAGATGATTTAGTCTTGACACTACAGGAGCCAGAATCTAGTACTAAAAGAGTTTTAGAACTAATTCAAGAATTTGGTCAGGTGGCAGGATTTAAACTGAACAAGTTAAAAACCAAAGTACTTGAGAAAAATTTAACACCGATAGAGAGAGAAAAGTTCCAAAATGAAACAGGCCTGACTGTGGTAAAGAAAGTGAAATATTTGGGGATTAATATGACAGCTAAAAATGGGAATTTGTTCAAAGACAATTATGAAAAATGTTGGGCTGAAGTGAAAAAAGATTTAGAAATTTGGTCAAATTTGAAGCTTTCCTTGTTGGGTCGAATTGCAGCTATAAAGATGAATGTATTGCCTAAGATGTTGTTTTTGTTTCAAACTTTGCAAATTTTGGACAAAATGGATTGTTTCAAGAAGTGGCAGAAAGACATTTCTAAATTTGTCTGGCAGGGCAAGAAGCCTAGAATAAAATTTAAGATATTAACTGATGCAAAGGAAAGAGGTGGATTTGCCCTGCCAGACCTGAAACTTTACTATGAATCAGCAGCATTTTGCTGGTTGAAAGACTGGCTGCTTCTTGAGAACACAGACATTTTGGATCTTGAAGGTTTCAACAATGTTTTTGGGTGGCATGCATATTTGTGGTACGACAAGGTGAAAGCACACAAAGCTTTTAAAAATCATATTGTCAGGAGAGCACTGTTTAATGTTTGGACTAGATATAAAGATTTACTGGAAAATAAAACTCCAAGGTGGTTGTCACCAATGGAGGCTAAGGCTCAGAGAAAACTTAACATGGAGGCTAAATGGCCAAAATATTGGGAAATCTTGGAACTAGAAGGGGACAGATTGAAATTGCAGAGTTTTGAGAAATTGAAAGATAAAGTGCGAGATTGGCTTCATTATTACCAAATAATGGAGGTTTATAATTTGGACAAGAAAGTTGGTTTCCAGGTGGAAAAATCAAAATTGGAAACAGAATTGCTAGAATCCAAAACTAAGACCTTGTCAAAAATGTATAACTTGCTGCTGAAATGGAATACTCAGGATGAGACGGTTAAATCTGTAATGATTAAATGGGCACAAGACGTTGGACATAATATTATGTTTGCTGACTGGGAACAGTTGTGGACCACCGGGATTAAATTCACGGCATGCAATGCCTTAAGAGAGAATATTATGAAAATGATATACAGGTGGTACATGACCCCAGTCAAGCTTGCAAAAATCTATCATTTGCCCGATAATAAATGTTGGAAATGTAAAGAGACTGAAGGTACATTCTTTCACCTTTGGTGGACGTGCCCAAAGATTAAGGCTTTCTGGGAAATGATATATAATGAATTGAAAAAGGTATTTAAATATACCTTCTTGAAGAAACCAGAGGCCTTTCTCTTGGGCATTGTCGGCCAAGTGGTGCCAAAGAAGGACAGAACTTTTTTTATGTATGCTACAACAGCAGCAAGGATACTCATCGCAAAGTATTGGAAGACGCAAGATCTACCCACTCTGGAAGAATGGCAGATGAAAATGATCGACTGTATGGGACTGGCAGAATTGACGAGCAGAATCTGTGACCAGGGAGAAGAGTCGGCTGAAGAAGATTGGAAAAAATTTAAGGACTATTTACAGAAACATTGTAAAATTTAAGAAAGTTAGATGGTGTTGGATTGAAATTGAGAGGTTTCTAGCTGCAATAATATATAAGAACATAGATGGGGAAAAGAAAGGGTTTGAAAAATAAGGTAATGTTATAAGCTGTAATGCTTTAAATGAAGGATTTGCTGAACAAATAATCTTAATTGGGATACAAGAAGGAGAAGTATGAGGAGGTCTGAGAAATTTGTTATTTAAAAGTATGGTTTATGAATTTTATGTCTGTGTTTAATGTTTCTGTTTGTTTTGTTTGTTTGTTTGTTTAAAAAATTGGAAAATTTAATAAATATTAAATTAAAAAAAAAAAATAGAAGTTGGGGTTGAGCAACATTTGGAGTGCCACAAGTTCCCCATACCTCTTTGGGATTAGTCAAAACAACACAGGTGGCACAGGAAGAAACAGTAATCTGAATTGCAGTCTGGCCTAGTTTAATTGACCAAGGGGATAGTTACAGAATTTATTATTTGTAACCGAATAGTATCATCATTAGCCAACTTGATAATCCACAGTACAGTGAATAAATATCTCCTCTAATACAAAGCACTTTAACATGCTTAATATGTGTTTCTGAAGATGAGATTAAGATCATGATTTTGCAATAGATCTGTCTGTCTGTCTGTCTGTCTGTCTGTCTGTCTGTCTGTCTGTCTGTTTGTCTCTCATCTATCTATTTACCATCCATCTTCAGTTAGATATATGTGAAACCAATTTTGCCTTCTCTCAGTTTCTAATTCTTCCATCTTTCTGTTCTTCAAATTTCCACATCAGTTTGCATTTTTTAAAAGTCCCTGTGAAAATTTATGAGCATTTTTGTGCGAATTTCTCCTAATATACATATTTTGATATGCAATTTGGCCTAATTGCACATTTGCTGCAAAGCAATTTCTCCTAATATTGTTGTTCTTTACACTAATATATGCACATATATGCAAACTTTACCTTACAATCTGCAATATTTGGGTGGAGAACCGCTTTGCAAAATTCACAGAAGTGCAAAGTTCGAAGAATGGCTGTGTTTCAGTTCACGTATTGTTCTGGAAAGTGCAAACTTTGTAAGTTTGCTGTGAAATGTAACTGGTTTGAATTTCTTCCCCAGCCTTATCTTTAATCAATCTATTCACCATTAGAGTCAATCCATTTATTCATCAGACAGTTCATCAGAATAGGAGGGTGGATGCAGCTGAGAATAATGTGAGCCTCTAGGCCTAGGGTGACCATTTTCTTGTGTCCAATAAGGATGGTAAATAGCTGGGGGGCATGTTTGGTTTTGCATTCAGTAGCATTCTTCTGCCTTGAGGCTTGACTTATGAGTAAGTGATGAGATGATCTTAGGTAGCATTTCTCTAAACCACCAAACAAGGAATAATTGGCATGATTCAAAATTGCTTGGTCCAAGGACCTGGATGGGAAATCTAAAATATTAAGTGGGGGTGGGGCTCTGTATTTAACAGTGCAGCCCTGTGCACCTTTACTCAGAAGTAAGACTTGTTGAGATGACTTACTCCTGGGAAAGTGAGAAAAAGATTGCAGTCTCTGTGATGGCTCTGTCTCTGAGAAATTGCAGCTACTTCTGCTGGTGCTAAAAAGATTTTGTATCCACACTCATACGATTATACAAACAGAATCTGCATTATTTATGGAATTTACATATTACAGCAGGATTGCAATGAAAACTGTTTCCTTATGTACACTAGCCATGTCCTTGTTGACCACCAGAGGGAGCACTTGCATTACCTGCTAAAGGACTTTCCATTGGTCAATGCCCTGAGATAATATCTCATGAAATTGGGTTATGGGCTCCTCTACCGGTATGGAAGTTCCTACGAAGCTCAGACCGTGCAAAAAATATCAGGAAGGAGGGTGACACATCAAAGCAGGTGAGCTGTTAAAAGAAACTGTGAAAGCTAGTAAGTGGTGATGGTATATTACATGTAGAGTGAAACATTATAAAACACAGGGAAAATAAATAAGGATTAAGAAGATTCTGAGCTTGAAAAGTGGAAAAACTAATTAAGAAGCCCAAACTATATAATGAGAAAAGGGGATTATCCAGAAGGTGAATAAAACTTGTCAAAAGTTGCTTGTTTTAAAAAAATGGAAGCCATATGACCTCTGAGAGATAGTGGAGAGAATTTAATAAAGGAGACACAGGATTTGTGTCTGGTGGTTTTAATATTCTGCCTTTGAAAAGTACAGAAAATGAGAACTGCATATCCATAAAAGTGAAGGTGGTATAGCCATATAATCCACATTAAACAATGCATTTATTTGCATTCAGGTCCATAAAAGTTGTTTAAAAAGTAGTAGACCAATAAAAAATTAATAAAACTTAGTAGAGTAATGGAAGACGGTATTCTTCCCACCCCCAAAGATAACTAAACCCATCAGTCAAACCAAACATTCAAAAAAGTTTGAGAATTGTCTCTAATATCAGTCATAATCAAATTAAAGGACTTAACTAACTTTTTGTTGTTGTTTAGTCGTGTCTGACTCTTCGTGACCCCATGGACCAGAGCATGCCAGGCACTCCTGTCTTCCACGGCCTCCCGCAGTTTATTCAAACTCATGTTTGTAGCTTCGAGAACACTGTCCAACCATCTCGTCCTCTGTCGTCCCCTTCTCCTTGTGCCCTCAATCTTTCCCAACATCAGGGTCTTTTCCAGGGAGTCTTCTCTTCTCATGAGGTGGCCAAAGTATTGGAGCCTCAGCTTCACGATCTGTCCACTCAGGGCTGATTTCCTTAAGAATGGCTACGTTTGATCTTTTTGCAGTCCATGGGACTCTCAAGAGTCTTCTCCAGCACCATAATTCAAAAGCATCAATTCTTCGGTGATCAGCCTTCTTTATGGTCCAGCTCTCACTTCCATACATCACTACTGGGAAAACCATGGCTTTAACTATACGGACCTTTGTTGGCAAGGTGATGTCTCTGCTTTTTAAGATGCTGTCTAGGTTTGCCATCACCTTTCTCCCAAGGAGCAGGTGTCTTTTAATTTCGTCTGAGCTTGATTATTATTGGATACAACCCATTATGAACAGAGAAAAGACTGAAACGTCTCACATTGCTCTCATGATGCAGATCTGGACATTGGCACACACATGTACACCAGCAAACTAGTTAGGGCTGAGCCACCCATTCACACAACTTGTGATACTGCATCACATAACGTCATCAGTTGAGGCCTCACAGCTGACTATCTGAATTATCTGATTGGGGGGTGTTTCAAGGTGAACCCAAATTCTAGTGGTGCCGTTCGATCTGTGATAGCTCATTCATACACACTCACTCTCACACACGTGTCAACAGTTGTATACCAACTAACCATCCTTTAGGGAAGTGGCACATCCCTCTTTAATGGGCCTCTTGATATGAACAGGATTGGTAAATCTTGTGCATGCCAGCACCCATTCATTTGCCAGATATCATCTGCAGGATTACTGTTTCAGCCCACACTGGAAAATGCTGGGAAAGAAACATTTCTATGGCAGTGGTGTGCGCCATCTAGTATGATGTGAAGGGTGGGATTATACTGAACCAGGTGTAATGTTAAACCATAGTCACAAGAATGAGATACGGTGAACCTCAGGCCTTCCTCATCTTCTGGTGCAACCATGAGAAGATCAGAGGCTTTAGCTTTGATTCATTTACCTGGACCCTGAGATCTTCTTCTGAGGCCCTTCTTCGTGTGCCTCCTCCATGAGAGGCCAGAAGGGTGGCAACACGAGAACGGCCCTTCTCTGCAGTGGCTCCCCGTCTGTGGAATGCTCTCCCCAGGGAAGTTCGCCGGCCGCCTTCACTATACACCTTTAGGCACCAGGCAAAAACATTCCTTTTCAACCAGTCCTTTGCCTGACTTGATCTACATCCTAAACCCTTTTTAAAAATGCTGGCTTTTGGTTTTTTTATTGTTTTTTTACTGGGTTGTTGGTTTTGTTTAGATTTTATGTATTTGATATTTTATGTGAACTGCCCTGAGACCTTCGGATATAGGGCGGTATAGAAATTAAATAATAATAATAATAATCATATATATATATATATATATATATATATATATATATATATATATAAGCTTTCATTTAACATCAACCAATTACAGCTTGCCATGTCCAAACCCAACAAACTGTGATTAACCTTAGCCAGTGCTTTTTTCCCTGGGGGTACTCAAGGTACTCAGCGGGTGGCGCTGTGGGTAAAACCTCAGCGCCTAGGACTTGCCGATCGTCAGGTCGGCGGTTCGAATCCCCGTGGCGGGGTGAGCTCCCGTTGCTCGGTCCCAGCGCCTGCCAACCTAGTAGTTCGAAAGCACCCCCGGGTGCAAGTAGATAAATAGGGACTGCTTACTAGCGGGAAGGTAAACGGCGTTTCCATGTGCTGCGCTGGCTCACCAGAGCAGCTTCGTCACGCTGGCCATGTGACCCAGAAGTGTCTGCGGACAGCGCTGGCCCCCGGCCTCTTAAGTGAGATGGGTGCACAACCCTAGAGTCGGACACGACTGGCCCGTACGGGCAGGGGTACCTTTACCTTTACCTTTACTCAAGGGAAAGCAATACCGGCACCTCCCCCCCACCCCAATGTTAAAAGTGTGGCACTTATTGTCGCAACTTCATAGTGAGTACTGGCACCTTTTTTAAATATTAAAAACAAACAAACCACTGACCTTACATGTATGGTTTGCAACAAAACACAGTTAAAATTAACCATAGCTTAGGGTTAAAATTCCATGACAGACTGGTAAATCTAAAATGTACTGGAAGCAAAATTCTATTTGGTTTACATTTAAAAGCAAAGTTTCAAAATTTTCCCTTTCCAAAACAATATGCGGACTGAAAGACAGCCATCCTTTGACATTTGTGGTCTTCTAGACTTTGCCGTGCAAAAATTGCTTTACAAAAATTTGCTTACAAGAAAAAATTCGCTCTAAGCTGCTGCTGAATTTTCATGAGGACCCTTTTTTTTAAAAAAGGGGGGAGAAAAAGGAAAACAAGCTAATGTGGCAAACTTAAGATTGAAAAAATGAGAGTAACTGAAAAATATCAGATGCATCCATGCACACTCTTGTCTCCTTTGGTTCTTATAAAGCACAGACAATATGTATCTTCTAACCAGCCAGAGCTGATCAGAATTTATTTTTTATTATTTTCTGTATTCACACAGGAGTGAAGAGGTTCCTTATTTCTTTTTCTTTTTTTGCTAAAAAATAATAATAAAGTTGACCATGCAATATACATTCTCATTTGTTGGACTATTATGTGCCTCTCCTTTGAGAACTGGAAACTCAGGATGGGGGGGGGGCGGTGTAGGGAGAACGAGTTGTGTTGCTATGGAGACCGGGGTTGGCTGGAGCCAGCCCGCACTGGTGCTGATGCTATGCGAAATGTTTGTAACACATCAGTACACAAAAGGCTGTTTCTCAGGTATAAACATAAATAAGACACAGCAAGAGCAGTAGAGAGTGTGGAGTGGGGCGGGGTGGGAGAAGAGGGAATATGACACAAAGGATTGTATCCAGTTGTGTGGCTGGGAGATCTTCCCTAGAAAATTAAGGACAGGCTTTATTAAGGTTACCATGGGGCTGGATACAACTCAGACTCCCCCCCTTGCACTATACATTTAAAGCAAAATCCTTATGGGATTAGAATTCCCAAAGTTCTCTGGGGAGATGGATTGGGAACTGCAGCTCTGGGAGAGGAAGTGTGCATGGGGTCTCCTAACCACTCTCTGCACCCTTATCAAACTACAGCTCCCATAATTCCTTGGTGGAACCTTGACTGTTTAAAGCGGTATGATACTGCATTAAATGTATGGTGTGAAAGCGGTCTATGTGTTCAACCAATGAAAGACTGGTAAACAACCTGCATTTTAGAACCATTGAAATTAATGGGCATGATTAACATATTTATCTTGTTCTGTTCCATTTGGAATAGTTTTATGTATTGTAATGATCTTATCTTAAGGTTACTTTTTGTAAAAGGCAAAGTTGTTTGGCCGTTTTAAAGCTATTTTTATGGAAATTCGGCAAAAACATGTGCTGCCATTCATCCAGATTTTCCCAGACATTTTTGGGATTTCCGCCCGGACTCTGCTGCCGATATGTCTGGATATGTCCAGAAAATCCCAGGCGTATGGCAGCTCTATCTTATCTTGTTTTCATCATTGTGCTTTCTATTGCTATAACTTTAGGCAGTGCTGTTTTCTGGGGCGACATATGCATACCCCTAAACATTTTGTGAATCTAAGTTTGGCCTCATTGAGGGGCAGTATTTCAATAGGAGTAGGAAAATGAGAGTACCCCTCAACATTTTTTTTTAGGCAAAAAAGCACTGACTTTAGGGTCAAGTGTGGGTAAGAAATCTTACAAAAGCAAACACGTTTATTAATTTCAGTGGGCCACCTCTGAGTAAAAGTTGGTTGGCTACAACCCCATGAAAGGGTGTCAGCTCCATTTGGGGGCAGAATACCTCTGGATAAGTAATTATCACTACAGTGGTACCTCGGGTTAAGTACTTAATTGGTTCCGGAGGTCTGTTCTTAACCTGAAACTGTTCTTAACCTGAAGCACCACTTTAGCTAATGGTGCCTCCCGCAGCCGCCGCGCCACCGGTGCACGATTTCTGTTCTCATCCTGAAGCAAAGTTCTTAACCCGAGGTACTATTTCTGGGTTAGCAGAGCCTGTAACCTGAAGCGTATGTAACCCGAGGTACCACTGTATATAGTAAGCTAGTGTGTTGTAGTGGTTAGAATGCTAAACCAGGACTGGAGGGTTTCGGATTCAATTCCTGATTCAGGCCCACTCACTGGGGGACCAGACTCTGTCTCTCAACCTGTCCTATACCACAGGGTTGCTTTGAGGATAATATGAAAGAAGGAACCTTACATGCAACTCTGAGCTCCTTGAAGGAATGGCAGAGCAAAAAAAATGCAATAAATAAATATAAGATTCAATAGTGGTATATTCTTTGCCTCCTGTGGGGGACTACGAACCCTTGCCTGATTATATGTGTTCTTTTATAACAGAAATGTCTGTGTCATGCTAGAGATCGTATCAGGGTAGAATACAGCAAATATTTACCAGGCCAGACAATGTGTTGCCATAACAACAAGTGCTCCTTTACCGTAACCAGAAGTGTTTGTTGGGTAGCTAGGCTTCAGGGCTTTTTCAGAGTTAAAATTAAACAGAATTCTTTTGGGTGCGACCTTTGTGAGTCAGTGGGCTAGAACACTGCGCCGTCAGAAAGTCAGCTCCTTTTCTTCATTTGCAAGGCTGCTTTGTGGGAGAGGCGAAAGAATGAACTATTGGCCTTTATGAAGGAGGATTTGAGTGGCAGCATCTATAGGTTGTCAAAGGAACCCAAACATCTTTCAGTTCTGTGTTTTCTAGTGGGAAGAGCTATTTAGCTCTGAACACGTACAGAAACCACTCAGATGCCCACAGTCTTCAGATTCTCTCATTTCAGGATTGTGGTGGTGTGAAGGAGGCAGCCTTGGCCTTGGCTGATTTTGCCACCGACGACCACGATGGGCTGCACCACCAGCAAGAGCACGACAGTTGTGGAAGCAGTTGAAAAGCCTGGTGACCCACCTCAGGGAGAAGAAAATAACCAGAATGCCAACTCTGAAACAAAGGCAGATTCCATACAGAACTCCTCTGCCAAAGAGGGTACCTGCAAAAGCTGAAGCAAAGGAGGTGCCTCCTCCCAAAATAGCCGCTATGACTGGGCAAACGAACTTATCAATTTGGCCTTTCTTCTTTGCCTGTGAGATGAACAAAGAGGTTCATTTTCATTACTTGCCCAATCAGGACTGTGGGAAGAAAGGAGAAACTCTTTCATGAATTACACATTCCTTAAAGACTGCTCAAGGGAAGGAGCAATTTCATATTCCACCTGGATGTCAGACTGAGGATTCTTCCACATTGAAATCCAAAGGTGATTTGGCTGCTCCTACGGGCAGACTCATTTTTGCTGCAATTTCACTGAGTTGCCACTGATTTTTTGCCAAAAGTAAAACTCTAAATGATTCTCAAGGTTCCTACTTGGCCAGAAGATTGAAGGACGTCCACAAGAATCAAAATTTAGTGCAAGAGAATTAAAACTATCCATAATCTTAGAGTGGTTTTGTTTGCCACAGGATTTCACAGGAAATTAAAAAGACTCTAAGGAACTTCAAGAGATCTACCGAACTTCAAGAGAAGTAGTTTTAACGCAACTAGCAAAAATGCTCAGGAAAGGGAAGGCACTGCATACCTTTAAAGTACTTTCTCTGGACATTTTGGGCCAGGTTTGAAGCGAGACAATTAACTTCAAGGAGAGCAAATGAAATATAAATATAAATCACCATACTGTCCATCTTATTTTCTATATTTAGGTTTACATGACTGCTGAAGGCCAGATAGTCATGATGGGTTCAATCGTATACATTCTTACCTCTGAGTAAGTCTCTTTGTGCTTAATAGGGCTTACCTTGCAGTAGACTTGTATATGATCACGTCTTCTAATCTTTAGTATCATGTTTGAATACAGTAGATGAAATTCCAACCCTATGCTCAAATTAACAGCCATGAATTGGACTTGATTGCTCAAGATCTTGGATCTAAATGACAAACGTTTGAAGGGATTAAAGTTATGAGTTGTGATCAACATTTGCTATACCTTATCTCTCTTTCTCTCTTTAATATAGCTTCCTCGGTATTATGTACTGTAACATTTTTGCATTCAAAAACAACTGCATATGATGTTTGCTCTGTTCACATTTGGTACCCATGGGTACCTAGAAACCAATGTACACCTTACCATGACTCTTGGTCAACATCTGATCAGGGTCAACCTGAATCAGTCCTAAGTGAGTACACTTAGGGCAAGTTCATCCATGGAAACAGTCAATAAAAGTTTCTGATTCCTTGGAGGAAGCCCTAGATGCATAAGCTCCCCTGTTGTCAGTTCATGTGCCAACTTATAGGGGGACAGGACTAGCTTGCACATTCGCAATAGTCACTTCATGCATTCTGTACTCATGCGTACCAAATGTCTGAAGAGGGCTATTCTTATATTGGTTTTCTGTGGTTTTCAAACTGTGCTCTGGGTAACCCTGGGGCCTTTCAGAATCTTCTTGGTAAGAACTGCTGGGAGGGATTGAAGAGTGTACTGGGAAATGTCAGTCTGGGCAATTAAAGTGGATTAAAACATTTTGTCACCCTAGTGCAACAAAGCCACTTTTGAAAAACAAACAAACAAACAAACAAACTTTTTAGGGAAGGGATGGAGAAATGTGTAAATATTGCACAAGCAAGTCAGGATGAATTCAGGATTAATGCTCACTGTTGTATAACCTCCCTGCAGACTAATCAGAACGAATGCTCAGTAAAGATCAGATATAATATAACCTCCATGTAAGCTTTGTGGAAAGAAATCAGAATGAATGCTTAATAAGTAGGTCTTCTGGAAGAGCACTTAGCCATAGGCTTCGTTGAGAGAGTATGCTCAGTTCACACAAGGATATCTCTTATGATGATACATTCTAGTCAGCTGCCTACTTTCGGAATATGCAAACGGTTAAACATTGCAGAGTTTTTATTCTGGCTAGATTTAACATTCTTCCATCTCAAGCGTTTGGGGCAGGTGTGCTGGCAACTCTCTTTCCTTAAGGTTTGCCATCAAGCGGTAGAATCTATAGAAAATGCCCTTCTGCTCTGTAATTTCTTTGCTGGAGTCTGGAGTTTGGCAGTGTTACAATTGGCCCTTTGCTGACCAAACTACCAGGAAGGTCAGTTCAATATTATCTTGAATATCTAATGGAAGCTAAAAACCCCCAAATGTGTCATTGGGAGTGGCTAAGTTTCTATTGACAGCAGAGTTAACAAGACAACAACACACCACTTAAAACTGGAAGAACTATATTTAGGAGATGATTGTAGTTTTGTATGATTGTTTTCATGCTGTATTTCACCATCTGTTTTGCTCTGAAATTCTTGTGTACTGCATGCTTTTTATTTTTGGTCTATTGATTGTAATAAATTGATTGACTGATTGAGTTCACGTAAGGTGGCCTTAAGACTCACCAAGCCTGCTCAGGCACCCTGTGCAAACTGGTATATGCCCCTGAACCAACTCATATCGCTAAGAATTCATTGGCAGGCATACTAGGGATTAGGTTCCAAATTCTGTGAGGCAGAGCTTTCCAAACTGTGTGTCAGCTACATTCTTCTCAACTGAAGGATTGAACCTGGAACTGTCTCCATGCATTTCACACCAAGGGTGGTATTCAAGTTTCAGTGGATCCACTGAAATGAATGGATCTAACTCAGCCATGTTCATTCATTTCAACAGCTCTCCTCTGAGTTGAATACCACCCCGAGCCTCTTTTCACTCAGAACAAGAGGCTGTTTGTTGTTAGAACACAAACTTTTAATATAAAATGTGCATCTTTTAATGTAAAAAATAGACCTCCCCATTCCCTGTTTTATATGTGACCAAGGCTGTGTACACACAAACCACTGAGCCTTTTGGTCTTGCCGATCGGAAGGTCGGCAGTTTGAATCCACGCAACGGGGTGGAGCTCCCTTTGCTTTGTCCCAGCTCCTGCCAACCTAGCAGTTCGAAAGCATAAAAGCGTAAGTAGATAAATAGGTACCACTGTGGTGGGAAAGTAAGCAGTGTTTCTGTGCACTCTGGCACTCGTTACAGTGTTCTGTGTGCCAGAAGCGGTTTAGTCATGTTACTCACATGACCTGGAAAAGCTGTCTGCAGACAAACAGCAGCTTCCTTGGCCTGAAAGCAGAGATGAGTGCCACACCCCATAGTTGAATTTGAGTGGACTAAACTGTCCAGGGGTCCTTTACCTTTACACACAATGCAATTAAATCGCGTGACTCTCCCCCAAGAATCCTGGGAACCCTAGTTTACTTTTCACAAGGTTACAACTCCCAACACCCTTAGCGAATTACAGTTCCCAGGAATCTTTGGGAGAAGTTATGTGCATTAAATGTGAATTGGCTGTGCTCTGGATGTAGGGTGTGCACACAACCCAAGAAATGAGAGTGAGCACATCATGCGCAATTTGGCTCAAAGTCTACCCACGCCAGAGTTCCTTTTTAACAACATGCTTAGCAGGGGGTAAGTTGGCTGGCTAATTAAAATGGCACAAGGATGCAAGTGGACCTTCCAAGCTCTTCATTTCAACTCCTTTGTCAGGCGTCTTGTGACAACTGTGCAAGTTTTAACATGCCTCCAACAGTAGTTTTGCATTGTAACTAAAACACTGAATGCTTCCTCATGCAGGGACTACAGAAAGGCATTATTAACTCTTTGCATGACAGCACACACAAGATAGAAGCTTAAGAGTTAACCTTGGTATGGCATTAACTACACAATAAGACCCTTGGGGGCTCTGCTTCCATGATAAGAGGCAGCCACGCTTCTGAATAGCAGTTGCTGGAAACTGCAGGACGGGAGAGGTCTCTTGTGCTTGAATCCTACTAGGGGGTTTCCCACAGGCATCCAGTTGGCCACTGTGAGAACAGGATGCTGGACTAGATGGGCCATTGGCCTGATTCAGCAGGGCTCTTTTTATGTTCATTGTGTCAGATATGGATCCTGCAAGCTTGAGTGGAGAAAGGACGGTACCAAGGATTAGGCCAGGCCAGGTTTAATGTGGTGAATCACAGTACAGTGGTACCTCTAGATATGAACGGGATCCGTTCTGGAGCCCCGTTCGCATATAGAAGCAAACGTAACTAGCGATGGCAAGTCTGCGCACGCGCATGTCACCTTTTGCCGCTTCTGCGCATGCGCATGACGTCATTTTGAGCGTCTGCACATGTGCAAGCGGTGAAACCCGGAAGTAACGCACTCTGTTACTTCCAGGTTGCTGCGGAGCGCAACTTGAATGCGCTCAACCCGGAGCGCATTCAATCCAAGGTATGACTGTAGATGCAAAATATAAGAGCCCTGCTAGATCAGACCAAAGGCCTGGGACAGCATCCTGCTTTTCAGTTCCAGCTTCAGAAAGGAGGAGGGGGGTTTAATGTAAAACCAGAATCCCTCTTCGACTTACATCTGGGGTTCATGTGATTAATGAGTGAAACCAATCAATCTAAAAAAAAGTTTGGACTGCGAGGCAAAGCCAACGTGCCACATCTCAATAATCTGTTTTGTGTGGTTTTTAAAATCATAATTAGCTAATCTGCCAAGTAAACATGTTGTTACGCGCAGGCAGCTAACCATCTGAACACTCTTTATCTCCCACCCACCTCCCAGCCATGGAATATCTGTTGAATGCAAAGCTATCAAAGACATGAAAGTCCATTGGCAATGTTCTAACTCACTGGAGCTAAACGATGCGCCGTCTGCTCTCAAATATGGTCCTTGGCACTTTTGAATGAGGAGACACTAGATGGCACTGATGTAAAAGGAATTAAGAGCCCTCCAGTGAGAGAGACCTCTATGTACTGATGCAATACAGCAGGATCATTCTCCTGCCTTATCAGCCAACCCCTCACCCTGCTGCAAAAAAGATGGGTGATTTTTCAGAACTGCATCCATTGCTCCCTTAGAATTCACCGGCGTTAAGCGCTTATTTACTACAAGACAGGGGGTCAGTCGCTTTGTAGGCCAAGAACAAGAGGTTGTTTGTTGAAAAACAGGTTATTTCACAACTGCATAACAAAATGAAAGTGACTACAAGAACAAGCTAAAGGGAGGAGTTTTAGCTCCATCCAATAACAATAATTAGAGTCAGTATCTAACTCTAACATTACCCATTACTGCAGCTAAAAGGGTAATGTAAAAATCCCAGTCTGGGGTAGTTCCCTCTTCATCTACCCCCTCGACTCCCCCCCCACTGTACAAACAAATACATCTCTCAGTGAAAAACAATATGTGTATCACTATCATTTCAGGAAATTAAATAAAAGCAAGGGTGAAATCCTAAACTTTTTGAGCCCTATTGGGTTCAGTGGTACTTACTTCCCTTGGGCAGCCACCCCCCCCCCCAGCCAGGCACCACCCTCTTTCCTGGCTTGCTGCGCAGCTGAGCTAGGGCAGCTGGGGAGAGGCAGATGGGCAGGTACACTGGTAGGAGAGGCGGGCAGGTGAGAGGGCGGGGGGAGTGGATAAGTGGGCAGAAACTTCTTGTGTGTGTGTGGGTGGGGGGAGCAAGAGGCAAGCAGGCGGGGTAGAAGGGGAGGCCTGTACCCAGTTGTGTGTTGCAGAGCAAGATGCACTCTACAGAAGGGGGGGGGGAGAGAAGTGTGCACAGGAGCATAGCTGTCATCTTTTCCCTTTGATTGCGAGGAATCCTATTTGGAATAAGGGAATTTCCCTTAAAAAAGGGAAACGTTGACAGCTATGCACAGGAGCGGTGGGTGCTCCCCCATACCTTGCTGAAGTTGGTGCTTAAGATACCTGTCTAGGAATGGCTGTAGTTGGTAAACCTGATGGAGCTGGTAAAAGGCATGGAGGATACTTCCACACCAAGAGTACCCCCAAGCCATGCACGTGCTCCTCCATAGGGAGTCCACTCCCATCCAGAACTGGTTAACTTGTCTTTCTCCTTAACATGAAAGACACCCATCCCAAGAGCCTGTATTATGGGCCCTCTGAGGCATCTTTGCAGTTCATTGTTTTTAATCAATTAATCTGACCAATCTGCCAGATAAATAGTGCACCTCTAGGTTTCGGTACACATGTATACACCAAAAGGTTCAACATCTGTTTGCAAAGATAGAACACAAGTTTTCCAGCTTTATTTTTTTTGGTAAAAAAACCCAAAGATTTCTCCCTCCTTCAGGCAGAAATGTGAGAAGAAGTAGCGAATTAAAGCAGCTTAAATAAAAACCAATTTCATTAACAATGCAACAGTTTCAGTAGCTGAGCCCGGATAATGTCTTACTAATGCTTCAGCACATCAAAGAGGCATTGACAATGGTTTCAACAGAATGGAATCTATGCTCATGAAGTCTGTGTCCCCAATACAAAGCTCTGCAGGCACACACAGGCTACCCATTAGCTTCGATGGAGACACCTCATTCTTACATGCACTTGTACTTTTATGGGGGGAAATGGGGTAGTTTTTGCACCTATGTGAGTTCCACATACTTATTTGCAACTCTTGCGCGGATAACATTACTCTGTCATAGTGACAGGCCTTTTCAGTTCTTAAAGAAATCCATTATGGTGGTATGTGGAGATGGGAAGGTGTAACAAAGAGATATTTTAGAGCTAGTATACACATTTTCTTTATGGAAAATGTACAGTCTGAAATTTATGGGCACCAATGAAACCCATCCTGGTATCACTCTAGGCTAAATGACACATGGTGGCAGCTGATCCATAATGTTTAAGCATGTATATGGTAGCCAAGCTGAATGTGATGTATGGGTTAGAGCATTGTACTCAGTTTGGGAAGGCTCAGCTTTCAATTCCCACTTAAGCTCAATGGTGATTTTCAATAAGTCGCTCTTTCTCAACCTAAGAACATAAGAAGGACCAGACTGAATCAGGGCATGGGCCCATCTAGTCCAGCATCTTATTCTTTCTGTAACAAGACAGTTGCCTATGGGAAGACCACAAGAAGAAACTGAGAGTGACAGCACTCTCCCCACATACCAGGGAGAGACAGGAGTCCAAAGGTTGAGCAGGGGATGTAGGGGGGGCTAGAAGATGATCTAGAGGGGCCAGTGATTTGTGGGGTTCTGTGCCACCCCTGAGGCAGGGAGAAGAAGAAGAATCCTGTTAGCGACTCCCCTTTTCTCTAAACTAAAGAGCCCCAAATGTTGTTACTTTTCCTCATAGGAAAGCTGTTCCATCCCCTTGATCATCCTCACCTGCCCTATGCAAGGTGGGGTTGCTGGATCAGGGCCACACTGGCATTGTCTTGAGTACTGGTGGGGTATATGTTGGGTGCATGTCACAACCTCACAAGTTCATCACTCCATATGGCGTTGCATGGAGACATTGTTGCCAACAGAGTCTCTAATTGGTGGGTTTTGTTGGTGCTTCTGTAGATACTGGACGTGTGCTAGTCATTGTTGGTCTACCATGTCCCTGCTTCTTATATATTTTACCCCTCTCGTCCTAGGCTGAACATTTAGAGGATTCATTGGCCATTCTGCCAGCACAGTACAGCTCATTTCTATACTTGCTAAAAGATGAACATGGATTGCTTATTGTGGAAACTAAGTATTCCTTAGATCTGGGTACAATCACAGACAAGGGATGGGCTACTTAATTTAAATGATGGGGCAGGTATGTAAGCAGCTTCATGAAACTTTGTGCCCCTGCATCCCATTCAATTGGCGGGGGGGGGGGAGGAGGAGAGGGCATATGGCTCACAAAGATTAGTATGAAAAGAAGATCACTTTCTCTTTTTAGCTTGTAAAATAAAGCTCGATGCCCTCCCCACCATTAGAAACATTGAGTACGTTTTTAAAAAATCAATTTTAATTTAAATGCATTACTCTCCTCTACTGCAGTTGGAAAACTAATTACTTCTAAATGTGCAATAATATGGTATGGCTAGACTATATCATTAAGAAGCTAAAAATTCCTCGTATGAAATAGATTTATACCACAGAGGAGGGGAAAAATGCTGATGACTTATTCATAAGTATTTTTAAAGCACAGTTAGAGATCTCTAGCAAAGTCACTAACCTTCAAAGACAGAGGTATATTTTGGCCATAAAAAAAGTTTTAATCATTTTCAAGCATATTGAATTAAAAAAGAAAGTCTCCCTTTCTCTGTCTGTCTGTCTAACTGTCTTTCTCTCTCTGATTACACACACACACACGGTGTCAAGGTGGGGGCCTATAGCAAAAAAAATTGCAAGCAAAGGGTCCCTGGTCCTTCAGTTTAAAAGCTACCAGATTGTAAGACTGGGCAAGGTTTCTTGCAGACCAACTTCCAGTTGGTGTAAACCAGAGGTGGGGAGCCTGTGGTCCTCTAGATGTTGTTGGACTCTAACTTCCATCAGCCCCAGGCAGCATGTCCAACAGCACCTGGAGTACCACAGGTTCTTCATCCCTGGAGTAGAAACTGGACTCTGTGGTTTGATTTGATACAGGTAGGTTTCACTCCCATCCCCCATTCTGCTCCTCTGCAGCATCTAGTTCAATGGTAGACATCATGGTGCCCTTAGATGGGACTGGACTTTCACCAGCCCCAACCAGCATGGTCAGCGATCAGGGATGATGAGAGTTGAGGTCCACAGCATCTGCAGTGCATTGCATTGGCTGCCCTTGGTCTAGTTCAGTTTGACCAGTGTTCTGATGCCATTATGATATGCATGTTCATTGTGATATGTGTTCATTGCTATACCTGGTGGCTTGACTCAGTTTCATGCAGGAGGCAGCTCTGTCCTAAAACTGTGTGCTTCAGTCTGGAGCCCATGGCTTGGATTTGAAGCTCTGAATTATAGGACATAAAGTATACTAGAGATATGCTTTGCTGCCCTGCAATATTTTAATTTAGGTTACTTAATATTATGATATTTACTTTGTTTTATTTTTCGCTGGCCCGTACTAAACAGCACAAAAACCTGGGGTTTGAGGCAGAGCTGGAGGCAGAAGTACTGACAGCATTTTCGCAAAGTGCAGCCTGCTGAAGTCCCTGTCAAAGTTGTTTGGATAACTTTCAGAGTTAATCTGTACTACAGAATAGATTTATTCCTCTAATTAGCACTTCAGACTGATATCTGTAGCTGACAAAACTCAGGCCATTACAAAACAAGCCAGCATCAAATGGAATCACTGGAAACCTCTTGCAGGTTCAAACATGAAAAGCATGCTTCTCCCTGATATACACTTCTGGGATAGCTCAGTCAGTAGAGCATGAGACTCTTAATCTCAGGCTTATGGGTCTGAGCACCACGTTGGGCAAAAGATTCCTGCATTGTATGGGGTTGGATTGGTGACCCTCATGGTCCCTTCCACCTCTATAATTCTATGAAATTCTATGTAAACCTTTAGCCTTAAGTATTAATTGGTCTGGTTAGCAATAAATATAGTACATTTGTTTTACCTAATTTAAAAAATCTTAAGAAAGTTTATGTATTTCTTTGTATTCAAGCAAATAATTTATTTTCTTGAGGAAGAGTCATAACGAGGTAAAGCATTGTACGCCAATGAAAAAGTCTATGGAGTCAATAAAGCCTTTTCTTCAAAAGAGCCGTCTGGGCTGATTTGTGTATTAGCTGAATCATTCTGCTGATCGTGTATTTCAAAGTTTATTAAAAGTAAAGAAATTTTCCGTGTTCCCCCCCCTTAACATCTTCTGAAGTCACATTAGAGCTAATAATCAATTGGAGGCCAAAAAAATTATACTGGAAAAATCATTCTTATACAAACCGAAACCACTGTAATTTAAAAGAGTGCAAATGAAACCATACATTTTCAGAAGGGGATCAATGAAAAAGCACTTTATTAGAAAATATAAATCACTTTTTAATTTCACATGCAATAAGAGGAAAAAATTCACCCCCCCAACTTTCCCCATTTTCACTACAATTGATTGGTGCACCTGCAGAGAGAAGCAGCTTTATCTTCTCATTATCAGACAATTAATATTCTGCTCTAAATGTGAGTACAATTTTGGTTAACTGTGAATGGGTGGTTTTATTGAAGTCTTAATAGAGCAGGAAAAGTTGACTTCCACCTTGCTAAATGAGGTCACTGAGGGGCAGGAATTACAGAAAACTTGGTGGAAGGTAAAAATAAGAATGCAACACAAACTTTTGCTGTCCCCCCCCCCCAATTTGCAATGGGCCAGATCTACACACGTAGCAGAATGAGATGGTGAAGTCCTTCAAGGGGTCTTCAAGCTACAAGTTTTTAAAGGAATGCATAGTAAAAACTCTGTTAGTAGACATCTACCACATCAGGGAGAAAGGGTGTAGCCCAGTCCTATGTCTGCTATGTTAGTTTTCTACTTCCAGGGTGTTTTGTATAATCAGCATTGAAAACCACATTCTCTTGTCAAACTCACTGGGAGCTAGGGAGCTAGCTCATTGTTGCTGCTCACTCAGCTTCTTCACCTGGGAGAGGGTAAGATGAGTGCCAACGCCATACATTGAAATGCCTCCCTCTCGGCAGCAGAAGTGGTGCGGTGGGCAGTGCCAGCTCTTGCACTTTTGCTGCCTGAGGTGGGTGCTTTACTCCGTGTCAGGGGCAGGCTGGCTCTCCGTATTGCATAGGTGTTTAACAAATGGGAGTGTGGATTATGTGAAGCTATGAGAAACATCTGTTATAATGCTTTTATGGAAGCAGAACTTGGTAGATGAGAGCAAACCATAGCTGCTCTTCCCAGATGACTATGCTCCGCTTTCTCTTCTCTTCTCTTCTCTTCTCTTCTCTTCTCTTCTCTTCTCTTCTCTCCCTCTCTCTCTTTATCCACCGACACTGTCTGCTGTGTCCCTTGTTTCCCCTGCTGTCACACAATTGTGTTTCTAGAAAGCAACTGTGCTGGTAATTGTATGCCACATTCACCCTTTTGTGCTTTGTTTTCAAACCTGCCAACTGCTTTGTGTCTTTATTTAGCATGAAGTTTGTTGGTTGCTAAGCATGCAAATAGATCTGAAGTGAGGATGGGGATTTCAGAAATGGCTGCTGATGTCACAGAGGCACTGATCACTCTCTACAAGTCTACAGCATGAGTAGGCCGAGCTATTCCTATGCAGTTCCTATGTGTGTTTTGGGAAGTGGGGAGAGCTCGCTACAAAGTGAAAGATTGTAGGTCCTGCAACACAACCAGGTATTAAGTTTCTGACAATACTTTTCCCGGTCATGATTCAGAAGGATGTGGACCGATAGGCTGACTAGAAGAGAGCAGCAAAATGCTGTTTCTTCAAGCAAGCCAGTCAGACGACCATTGCACAGTCAAGGCACTGAACAGAAGGGACCACAAGTTTGTCCTAACAAATAAAATTTTTAATAACCTCATAACTTCTTGAATCCGTATGTGTAAACACACAAACACAAACATGAGAAATGACCCTTACTGTTTACTTCTGCTCCAAAAGCCACAAGGAATAGAAGGGATTTGGGATTCCTCAGATAGACTAGTTTTAATGCAGTCTTTGGTTATACCAGTTGATGGGAACCACTGCAGGGGAGAGGGCTCTTGTGCTCAGGTCCTGCTTGTGGGTTTCCAACAGGCACCTGGGGAGGGGGGGTCAATGTGAGAACAGGATGCTGGACTAGATGAGCCCCCTTTGGCCTGATCCAGCAGAATCCTTGAGCCTCCTATGATTGTAACATGTTCACATGTGCCGAGGGAACATCGTTTAAAATGACATGTGCTCAATACTGTTAGAGGCTGAGGCAGTGAATAAAAAGCACATTCAACTTCTTCAGTCATTAGCAAGATCCCCCCCACCTCTAATGATCTCATTTATCTACTCTAGTGAGGCTTAAGATGCTAAACTATGGCAAAGGGCCGAAATGATCATTAGCAGATTCTTTTCTTCCCCCCACCAATGAGTTGGCATAAACTTATTAGTTCTTCTTCTTCTTTGTAGTTACCATCTCTAGAGACGATAAGACTTGACCATTTAAACAGCCCCCTGTTATCCTTTGCTTGCTGCTGTTAGCCTTAAAGTGGCCATATAAAATCCAGACTGAGCTGGAGATTCCTGTCATTGTCTAACTGTAGAGAATTCAGCCTTAACACGAAGACCCGGGCATTTTTTGATGGAGGAGGTGGTCCACTTGAGGGTGCTCTGAGCTGCGCCACCTCAAAGTTCAAGGATGCAGACCTTCCGCATACAAAGCTTGCATTCTACCACTGAGCTGTGACCCTTCCCCATCAGCAGAAGGTTCTGGGATAAGTGGTCAAAGAGTTTGACCTGGTCCATCCTGGAACCTTTTGCATGCAAAGGATGAACTCTACCACTGAGCTACATGTATAGATGCATCTGAGCAATGTAAGAAGAAGTGAATGCAAAATGTATCATGAAGATGTGAAGCAACTTCCTGGCCCATCCAAGCAACTTTTCTCATGGCTACGAACTGTGATAGCTGTGTTCCACCTCTGCTTCTGAATATCAGAACCACAGAACAGCAGACTGCTGTTGCACTAAGCTGCTGCTTGCAGGCTTCCTGTTAAGGCATCTGGGTGGCCACTGTGAGAAAAGGATGCTGGACTAGATGGGTCACTGGCCTGATCCATCCCACTTTCTCCCCATTTATAGTGCCTCCTAGTGACCATCTCCTTTGTGGATCAGGTCTCAGGCATGTTGAGAAAAATCACACAAGCCTTCAAAACAGCTTGGGAACTTTGAATCCTGGAGGGGACAGCTTTATTCGACAATAATTTATCATCTGCCTCTGTCTGGCCTCTGTGCCCCTCCCTTTTGAGGCTGCCCTTTATATGGTTCTCTAAAGAGCAGAGATGAATTGGGGCTGCTTAATTTAGCAGTCCTTCAGATCAGCTAGCTTCAGGAATACAAGTGGATGTGTAATACTCTGCATAATGATTTATTAGGCTGCATGACAATTGCAGTGAAAAAAATATCATGGCTGTCAATGTTTTATTTTTTAAAAACCTTCTGAATGTTAGCATTTTGAATGAGGCACTCCCCCCCACCCGACTTATAAATTTGTCTAAGGCTAATATTCACACAGCCACTCCTTCCCTGCCTGGACCAGACCATGGCTGCAGGTTCCCACACTGGCCATGCTTAAAAATAGTTGAAGCTGTGTGTAAAATAAATAAATAATACAAATGCAAGCAATACTCCTTATTTGTGAATTTCAAATTTCTCCCTACAAGAGAAGGTATTAATTTAAATTTAGCAAGGGTTATAAAGTATACCGCTTAACAATAAACAAAGAAACCAACTAACCAACCTCTAAGTAGTTTACATAACAGTAGCATAAGATGTTCACTAGACAAAATAACACAACAATTCTGCAAGGCAGCTTACTAGGTGGGAAGCAGACACTGCACTGGCTTCCTGGATTGGCAGGAGCAAGAAAGGTAGAGGGAAGTTGATAGGGAGGTCAGTGACCTACTAGCCAAGAAGGTAGGGTAGTGGCTCTGCCCTACCTGGTGAACCACGTCTGTAATAATAATTTCAATAATAATAGTTTTATTGCTTCTCTGCTGCCCATTGGAATGGGTTGCCCCAGCCACTCTGGGCAGCTCCCAACAAGAGAGAGCAACCAGCCCTAGGCTGAATGTTAAGCCTGAGAGGGAAGCTATGGTCTTCAGTTTCATGTATCTAAGGTTGATATTTTAGCTGCAGCACCACAAGACTCCTTGTGGGCAATTCAACCTCAGTACCATAAAGTGTGGAGTGTAAAGAATAAAATAAAATAAACCTTTTTCCTGATATTGAGAAATAAATGATTTTTTAAATAAAAAATGCGTATGACAACTTTTCTTAAACATTATCCAGTTCAATCGCTTTATCACACTAGGCAACAGGTCTCACAATGAGACTCCTGTTCACATTTGAAAACGAGACACTAGATCAAATAAATCTATTGGCAGGGAGGAAAATGCTGTTACATTTATTTGGATAAGATTTCAGCTCTTGTCTTCATGGCTCTCAACAGGAATTTAGCTGCAGCGTCTGTAATAGTCTTATTTGGATCAGAGAAGAAGAAGAAGAGCATAACATGAAGACAGTCTTCCAGGATTGAATGACAGCAACTAAAATAGGAAGAAAAACTTGTAAGACAGCAGTAGCAGTAATCTGTTGCCTTATATGCTGAAACAGTCTTCAGCAGCTTGGTGCCCTCCAGACATTTTGGGCTACAACTCCCATCAGCCCCAGCTAGCACAGCCTGTATTGGTACTAGGCAGTCTCAGTGGTGCCCTGTGTGATGCCAAAATCTGGCTCCCCTCCCTCCCTTTCACCTTCCATTGGATGTCATAGCTGCACTCCCCAAAATCTGCCTTTGGTTCTATGCGCACTTTAGAATTTTTTGTTTTGCATATTGTTGTTTTTCCTTTTCCTTTGGCTTTTAATTGATCTTATGTGTTTGTATTTTACCCAGTTAAGCCACTTTTGAGACTTCTTTTGCATAAAGTGGCCAACAAATGCAATTATTATTATTATTATTATTATTATTATTATTATTATTATTATTATTATAAAAAAGATATCCAAACAATAAAGAAACAAAGAACAATGGCTTGTGTGTGCAATACTGCAGTTGGAATAAAATAAACAGAAGGCTCAGGACATGCTTACAGGCATCATAATAAAATAGCTTCCTCAAAGGGACATTTTGGAAGCCAGAGTCATATATATTGACAAGGTAGCTTTGCCACATAGAGACATGTGTCGTTGGGGGCCTATACAGTGCTCTATTTTTATTCATAAAGCATATAAACGAATACCATGCAGCATCAAAATGGTCTTGTTTGTAGCCTGTTTTGTAGGTGCAGATGGGAGTTGGAATGTAACAATGTCAGGAGTGCCACAGGCTCCCTATCCTTGGTTTTTTACAGGACAGCTATGTGCACAGCAACATGCAGTGGTGGAGAGACCCAAGCTAATTGCTTTCTTGATTTGCTCAGAAATATGTAGAGATTTAAATATAAATTAGCATATGGAAATTTTATGCAGAGTTGTGTCCTGGGCCTGTGTCCCAAGTACTTAGTAACGTCTATGGTCAAGACGGGAATCAGTGGTGGACCTTTGAAGGATCCCAGAAGCTATATATTATGCTGGGTCTGATCGCTTATAAAAACGGCATTTTATAGAATCATAGATTTGTAGGAATTGGAAAGGGCCATGAGGATCATCTAGTCCAAGCCCCTGAAATGCAAGAATCTTTCGCCCAACATGGGGCTTGAATTCACAACCCTGAGATGAAGACCTACATGTTCTTACCAACTGAGCTATCCCTCAGGACCATTTGATTTTATGATTCTTGAAAACAAACAAACAAACAAAAAATTCCAAGTACATGGAAAGCCACAGGTTTTCTGTGTTGGAACAGTGGTGTTGTCAGCATGTACAGGATGACTTTGCAAAGCTTTAGATTTCATATTTCTGTAAGCTCTTAACATTCTGCTATTTAAACGATAAGGAGAGACTATTCTGTTGCCCACCTGGCATTCTACTCATCTACTCAAAGCAAGGACGTGACACGGTATTAATTTGCATCTTCTCAGTCACCCAAGGGCCCAGTAACCATCAAAGAGCATGAAGTGACAAGAAAAAAATAACACCCCACAATGCATTATTTCCAGTAACTTCATGAATGGAGAGGGTTGATCATGTTTGGAAGGGGAAAAGCAGCTTAATTTTCCAGCTCTCACTTGAATTATTTTGTTGACAACAGGTGGCTACCTATTCAAACAAGAGGAACCAAGGGTAATAATTCATTTTAGCAGATAAGGGATGAAGGAGGTGTACAGCTTGGATATGTGTATAATAGGCAATCTCAGAGCAATAATAACATTTATCTCAAGTATGCATATGGATGGAGTCTGCCAGAGCACATATTCTGCTGAAGAGGCTTATTTAATTTGAGGAACCTGCATGAAGGTCAGATCTAATCTGGGCTTCATCACAACATATTTCAGACGGTACCTCCTGTGTGTGAAGTGTGTAGCACTGGATGAAAAAACAGATTGAACTGTAAGGGGAAGGGCTGCAGCTCTGGAGCGCCTCTGCTTTGCTTGCAGAAAGTCCCAGGTTCAAACACTGGCATCTCCAGGTGCAGAGAAGACTCCAGGCTGAAACCTGAAGAGCCTACAGTGGATTGTAGATGTTCCTGAGCAAGACACTGGTCTGTCATGGCATAGGGTGGTTTGCTTCCTATAGTTCTCAGATTTGGCTACTGAATTAAATTGTTCAAAGTTCTTTATCATGGAAAGGCATACTTTGGTATAAGTTGCTGAGGGTTAGAAGAATGTCTGAAATGGCATCCAGTCCTCCATCCCACGTAAAGCTTCTGTGAGTTTAGAAAGTGTTAGTATGTGATGACCAGGCTAGGGCTTCCCCACAAAACTCATTTCTTTCTAAAACAATCCTCTTAATGTGCTGCATCAGTTGTACCTGTTATAATATTGACATAAGTGAATTGGTATCCCTGCTGTTAAATGGATCAGTTTCAACAACCGTCTGCTGTTATATAAACGCAGGTGCTGCAGTTCTTCCCTTTGACTAACCATACAAAATTAATCTGAATGCTTGAGTTAATTGGGATGAAGTTGGTGGTGGTGGGGACTGACATCAAATCCAGGGAAAAAACTCTAATGGAGCTCATTCAACAATTTAATAAATGCATATAGTTATTTAATCAATACTTGGGGAATGAACCTCCCCACTCCCCAAAGCAATGTCACTGTCTTTGAAAGATGCAGAACACATTACTATTCTCATTTATCACTTGTGTTTCACCACTAATAATTATACCTCCTTTATCCTTCCCTATGCACTTTGCAATGAAACCTAATGCGATCACAAGCTACAGGGAAAGGGTGTTTCTAAGGCAATCTTAGTAGTGTCTACTTAGAAGAAAGCTCCATCAAATTCAATAGCACTTACTCCCAGCTAAGTGTGCATAGGACTGCACACTGAATGGAGAACTGGCTGCTATCAGGGTAAGGGTGGATACATAGAATCATAGAATTGCAGACTTGGTAGTGACCACAAGTATCATCTAGTTCAGAGTCATAAGGAGCCACACCAGAATAGGAAAGGGTGCTGAATACCATTCTACCACAGCGTCTGATGTCTAAACTGGAAGATCTGGGGCTTCCGTTATCACTTTGTGGGTGGATATTGGACTTTTTGTCAGACCGCTCCCAGAGGGTTCGGTTGGGCCCTTATACCTCTAAAATGCTTAAGACTAACATAGGAACACCACAGGGATGCGTACTCAGTCCGCTCCTTTATATTCTCTACACGTACGATTGTGTCGCTGCTCACCCTAGTAATAGGGTTGTCAAATTTGCAGATGACACAACCGTGATTGGGCTCATCCCTGAAAGGGAGGGTGAAACGCACTATAGAGATGAGGTGGAGCGGCTGACAGAGTGGTGCAGAGCTAACAACTTGCTCATAAATACAAGGAAGACAAAGGAGCTTGTGGTGGACTTCAGGAGACAGAAGAGCAATATCCAGCCACTTTTGATTGATGGGGTCTGTGTGGAGAGGGTAACAACGTTCAGATTTTTGGGCATTGAATTACAAGAGGATCTGTCCTGGAGTGTCAACACAAGGGGGCTTGTGAAGAAGGCGCAGCAGAGACTGTACTTTTTGAGAATTCTAAGGAAAAACCATCTTCCGCAGAAACTGCTGCTTGCCTTCTATCACTGTGCCATTGAGAGCGTGCTCACTTATGGCTTATGTGTGTGGTACGGAAGCTGTACTACCCAGGACAGGATGGGGTTGTGCAGAGTTGTTAAGGCAGCAGAGAGCATTGTTGGCTGCCCACTCTCCACCTTAGAGCAGATTTATGCCACAAGGTGCCATAGGAAGGCACTGGACATAGTAAAAGATCCATCGCATCCTGGTCACTGTCTCTTCGAGCTCCTGCCGTCGGGACGGAGATACAGGACGATGAAGACAAGAACGAGCCGTCTTAAGAACAGCTTCTTCTCCAGAGCGATCTCAGCCCTGAATGGGAAGCCTGGACTTTGAAAGTCATCTAATCTTCCTTGCTGTACTATGCTGTATTGTTTTAATTAGTGTTTTTATGGAGCAGTCGAGTAATTTCGTTGTCCCTGAGAGGGGGCAATGACAATAAAGATATTATTATTATTATTATTATTATTATTATTATTATTATATTATTGAATCTGGCCTTGTGCCTTTTTATGCATGTTTCCCCCTGATATACACATCTGGGATAGTTTAGTCGGTAGAGCATGTGACTCTTAATCTCAGGATTGTGGGTTCGAGCTCCACATTGGGCAAACGATCCCTGCTCTATGGTACCTATGATTGTATGATTCTATATTTGTTTGTGGGAGAACCGCATTGCAAAATTCAGAGAAGTGTCAATTTTGAAGGACAGCTGTGTTACGGTTCATGGATTGTGTCAGGAAGCGCAAGTTAGGCAGGGCTCATTAACCAAGCTGATTTTCTCCCCCATCCCCGGCGTTTCGCTATGGATGTCTTCTGACCACTTTCTTCTCCGGGCTGTGTGCCTTTTCTTCCCAAGGAAGCCACTTGAGGATGTCCCCTCTATGTGAAATCATAATAGCAGAAGAATCTCAGCAAAGGATTATGGAGAATATAATATGATCCAATTACTGTGCATTTAGGGTATGATATCACAATGCCAAAACAATTTCAGCTAAATGGTGGGCAGAGTGGCACCCATTGAATTATCATTTGCAAGCCATTACAGCCTGAATTAGAAAATGCCAAAATGATGTTAATGTTCATTTATGATCTCCTCATTAGAATGCTATTAAGATACCATTATTGTTTGAGGTTACAGTAACCTCTCCATTTTAATTCTCCTCTTTGGGCTATGCTGTTCGAAGGCAAGTTCTGGATAGGCCTCTATTGGAGAAACCACAGTTTTAACTGATGCCAATGACTAATTTTGACGTGCTACTCTGAGGTATAACCAAGCATTGTGTGCCACTCCCATCAGTGTGCAGAATTTCTCAGTGCCTTACAGGGGGAGCTCTGGGGCCACATCCCATATCCTTCCCTTGAACCCTGCATCTCACATCCTCTGTCAGGAGGTGATGCTGGCATGTTGATGCCATAGCAAACCCAGTTTCCCTTGCCCACTCTTCCCAATAAACTCTAGTTGCCACCAGGTGAGAGATTTTATTACCTCTCAGGCTGCTTTTCACCAAACTGCCCCCACCCTCCTTTTGTCTCCTCAAAAACACTTCAAGGTAGCACAGAACATGGTACTTAGATGTGGGGTTCTATATCCCACATCCCATTTTGCCTGCCCTGCTGCTGCTGCCACCACCGCCACTAGTCCTGCTAATTCCGTTGCCTGGTCTGTCACTGCTGCTGCCGAATGGTGCTGGTTTCAAGCAAGATCATGCCAATTTCGGGTGAGAGCTCACCCCAAATGGACATGAGCTTGCCTGAAATCAGCACTGAGGGCCTCACCAAGAGCAGAGGTTGCAGGTTGCCTGTGGGAGTGCATACTGCCTCTCTTAACATGGCAGCTTAGGGATGTGGGTCTCTAACATGGAGTGGGGTCAGTCTGGGGACTCCTTAGGGGGTTCACTCTCAGAAGGCACAGGTTTGGAGGTCTTGCTTTGGGGTCTCAAGTTCCAGAGCTCATGATTTGTTGGGGTTGAGCCATAGCTCAGACCTCAACCCAGTTCTTATTTACTTATTTATTGCTGCTGCTGGACTGCCACATCCACAATACATTTATATAAATGCCGAGCGTTTAAAGAGTGAATTGAAAAAAACATTTTTTAAATCATGGAGTCATCTAACTGAAAAATTGACTAAATGTTAAAACCTCAGTTAAAAACCACTGCACTTCTCAAGTAAAAACAAACAAACCCTGAAGCATGAAACAGTCAAAATTCTGCATTTTTATCTTCTGCAGCATCTTTATGCAGGCACCAAGCAGAGAGCATAGGATAGGATCCTAATTTTGAAATTTCCAGAATGCTGAACAGTGTTGGGTGCTCCCCACAACAACGTCCATTGCTCCAACAACAACTGAGCATAGAGATGGATAAAACTCTGCTACAGTTAGAAAAGCAATATAAACACACCCACCCACACCCACACACCATTACAAGGCAACGTTGCCTGAAAATATTTTTAAAATGAAGCATTTGCTTTGCTGTCAATGGTGGTTATGTAAACAGAGATTGCTGACAAAATGCATTTAATTTGCTCAGAACTTAAAGGTGGGTTCCATGTGCCTTGATGGGGAGAATCTAATCTTCTACCCCATCCCTGTTATGAATCAAAGGGGATTCAGTACAAGAAAGTAATTTTGCATCCCTGTAATCTGTATTACTTGGGGGGGAAACTGTGTGACATCATGCCGTCCTTTGATGTGGACAGGAACACGGCTAAAATTAAACTGGGGGCAGCATGAAAAGAACAAAAACAACTCCTCCTACAAACAGATTCTGAATGTCTAAGTAATAAAATTGCCCAGTACATTGGCCATTAAAGCAATTCAATGAGCATCAATAATAGAGTACACCTGGATCAAACCAGACGATGCATCTTACTTTATTTAAAAACAACAACAACATTAAGCTGAATCGGGATAAGGCTTTGAAACAAAATTGGTAGTGTATTTAAATGTTTTCCCCAAAACATTCTTTCAAATCAGTATAAATTACTGTATGTGACATGCGTCGTCTTGATCTTCAGCTGCCATGACAACAGCATACAGAGGAATGGGTTTCCATAACAATCATCGGCAATGTTTAGCATCACTGTTACTCCCCCCCCCCCCATTTTCTGACAGAAAGGTGCTAGCTCCTGGAAGAAAATAGCATCATTTTCTAGAGCCTGAAAGGTGCTTTTGTTGTAATAATTGGAGGAAAATGTGCCTAAAAATGATTATAGAAATGGGGGGGGGGAGCCAGAAGAACAGCAGTCCATAAACCTAGTTAAATGCTATGAAGTACAAGGAACCAGCTATTTTCCTTTATGCATTCAGGATCTTAGATTATGCAAAGTTTGTGTGTGCATGTGCGACTTTTGTTTGGAAGTTTTGGAGCAACCGTTTCCATAAAGCTACTGGTATACTTGAATCAAATGGAAGTTAATTTAATGCTCAGTAACAAGAGACACAAACAAATGTGCTTACTTTTCTTAATGTTCAGCAGGGCAGGCGGACTGTGGTGGCAACAGTGTCATTTCTCTTCTTTAGGCCAGTGTGATGTAGTGTGTCAGGCTAGGGCCTGGGAGACCAGGGTTCCAATCCCCACTCAGCCACAAGGCTCACTGGGAACTCATCTACACTTGTGGTTTTTAACACTAAAAATCAGTTTTAAAAGGGTTATGATAATCATACAGACATATGACGTTCTTTTAAAACATTAATAATGTGTTATTAAAATGTGACACCAGAGGGTGATGTAGAGCTCTTCCCATCAAGTAAGTGCGTAGCCCTTGTAAAAAAAGGAAGTGAGAAACCAAATGCTTTTACGTTTTAGAACGATATCAAAAGCACCACTCTAAGAATGGTTAAAGAGTGAATATAGATCCAGCCTTGGTGACCTTGGCCAGTCACTGCCTCTAAGCCTGGCCTACCTCACAAGGTTGTTGTGGTGATTAAATGAGGAGGGGGAGAACCATGTATGCCACATTGAGCTCCTTGAAGGAAAAAAAGGTGGGATATAAACACAATAAATAAATAAATAAATAAATATAATTTTTTTGCAGTCCACCATTGGTGGCAACTACCCAAATCTTACAGATAGATCTCCTTTCTGGGCTCAGAGCCCAGCACGCCAAGCCCACAGATAAGGATAGTGTCAAAGCAAGCCAATTAGCCTATATCAAAGCAAGTGAATATGAGCTCATTGCTGTAACAATTACCAATTAATTGTGGGGTTATCCTGATTACCAAGATGATGTTTGCAGAGCTTCTGGAACAGTTCACCTTTGGTTCAGCACAACCATCAGGAAGTACTTCCTAAAGCCGAGCTGGGAATCCCTTTTCTTCTAACTTGCCCCCACTGGTTCAGATCCTACACTCTGGAGCAACAGAGAATAAACTTGCCTGATAATCTATGTGATGGCCCTTCAAATGTCACTTCTCAATTATCTGAAGACATCTGAAGGCAGCCCTGTTTAGGGAAGCTTTTAATGTTGAATAGACTATTGTATTTTAATATTCTGTTGAAAGCTGCCCAGAGTGGCTGGAGAAACCTAGCCAGATGGGCGGGGTATAAACAATAAATGATGATAATAATAATAATAATAATAATAATAATAATAATAATAATAATAATAACAACAACTTTTCTTCCTGGCTACTACTATTCAGGATTGGGGGAGAAGTTCACTGCGGTTGGCATTTAAACACAAACCTACCTAATTTTCACTTTCTAAAACACAGCCAAGCGTTTTGCCTTGCTGTTCTCCAGCCAAGTAATGTGTACACAAATGTACACCCTGGGGGTTAAGTGAACATAAAATGCATACGATAGTGAAAATAGCAAACAAAATGCATTGCATCCAGGAAAATGGCTTTGCCAAAATGTGTACATTAGGCAACACTGCATGCAAACATTTGCATTTTAGGAGAAATTTGCACTAAAATGTGGGTGAGCTTGCGGGAGGATCTTTGAATGAAAAAGAAAATCATGAACAAATGTTGAAATGTGGAGAACGGAATTTACAGCTGGAGAAACAACAACAAGAAGAAGAGTTCGGATTTGATCTCCCGTTTTATCACTACCTGAAGGAGTCTCAAAGCGGCTAACATTCTCCTTTCCCTTCCTCCCCCACAACAAACACTCTGTGAGGTGAGTGGGGCTGAGAGACTTCAGAGAAGTGTGACTGGCCCAAGGTCACCCAGCAGCTGCATGTGGAGGAGCGGAGACGCGAACCCGGTTCACCAGACTACGAGTCTACCGCTCTTAACCACCACACCACACTGGAGAGAAACTGAAATTGACCACTGAGCCCATCCTTAGTCACCACATAATAATGGTAAAAGGGACCAGCCACATAAACATAGTCATTTATAAAAAATAATAATCTATCCAGCCTTTGGAGACATGTGCAGTCTTGTACTATATTGCATGCACAATGTATTCAGGTCCCCACTAAAAGAACTGTGGCACATTTATGAAAGGATATATGCCAAACGGAAACAATAATGTGTTGGCCTGAAGCAATAATGCGTGGAATAAAATGCTCTCCAGATATGTCGCTAATGTTGAGCTGGAACTTCAGTTTCAGTTGAGCCAAAGTCATTCACCCCTCACTAACTTTTATGAAGTAAACTAGAACGATATAAAGCCTCCCAGGGTAATATGATGGCATTTCAGCACAACAGACAAAACATTGGCCATGTTTTCCAGAAAGCTATGCTCCAGACTCATTTTCCATTTCAGAACAAAAAGCAAATGCATGTACTGTTTTTTGTTGGCTTTTTTTAAAAGAAACACTTCTTTAAAACTTAATGAAAGCATAGGCAGAAACTTAAAATAGCATTTCAAGAGAACTGTCAGCCATAATGAAAGGAGAAACCGAACTTTTAACATTTCTGGCTGGAGTCTTTTTAGACCGTGAGGATTCAAAAGGCAGACAAATAGAAATTACACAGGGTTGCTTTTTTTGGGGGGGGGGGAGTATATGAAATAGCTAAAGAAAAACAGAGAAAAGAGCTGATTCCCAACATGGAGGTAATTGATAGGGTTGCACACAGACCCCTTGATCTGCCCCGTGGTCCCAATCTGTGGCCCCAGGACAGGGTGGTTCACCTGCTGCCTTCTTTGGGGCTACTTATCCCATCTGAGATCTGTCCCTGAAAAATTTAGGGTTAGGGCTGTGGGTTTTTGGAGCCTATTTTAGCATATAGTTCAAATGGAGTTTTTAAAAAGAGTGTATGTGTGTGCGTGTGTGTGCACTGTACCCTCCAAAATTGGATCCTTCTGCTAACAGCCACTCACAAAGGAGCAGCAACTGGAACCATGCAGGATTGGACCCTACTGCTTACCAGCTGTTAAATAGGAGGATCCAATATTGCATGGCGCTGCTATGCAAGCAGCTCTCCTACAGGAAAGTCACTTGTGTAGCTTCACAGGATTGATGCCTTTGCTCAACAGCTGTGGAGCAGAGACATTGATCCTGTGGGGTTGGGCAACAGGCAAGAAGGAACTCATGGGCTTCCAATGAAGATGGAGGCTGGTAAAAGGACAAGTAAAAGAAAGCACTCCTTCACTCAGGACATAGGCCATAGTCAAACTATGGACCTTGCTCCCAGGTGAGGCAGTGATGGCCACCAACCTGGATGGCTTTAAAAGTTCATGAAGGAGACAGCTACTTATGGCTACTAGCCATGATGGCTATGTTCTGCCTCTACAGTCAGAGGCAGCAACTCTTCTGAATGCCAGTTTCTGAAAACCACAGGAGGAGAGAGTACTCTTGTGCTTCCATCCTGCTTCCTGGTTTCCCACGGGCGCCTGGTGCCCCAAGTTTTCAGGCAAGGGGTGACGACAGCACACATTTTCAATTAAGAACAATCGCAGAGGGGGGAAGGCATAAGAATGGTCTTGTATACCCTGAAAGCAGGATTTTGCTGGGATGCTGTCATCCCCCAATGATGTTTGCACAGCATTAACTGCCGCATTATTATAAGCGAGCGTGCCTGGGGATGATCACCCAGTGAGACGTGTCTTCCGTTTCATGTTCTCCAACAAAGCCAGCATGCCTTGGTTAAATCATTACAGCTTATGCTTGTTTTGCCAAATGTTTAATCTTATCACAACATAAAAATGTTTAATGTTATCACAATGCAATTTGAATTCAAATGCACACATGCACACACAAATACACCTGCGCCCAAGACAATCAGAAGGTAAAGGAGCAGCATTTATGCCTCGAATCAGACTTGGCATTAGGATGCCCAGGGCAGGCTGAAGAATGTTTGTGCCTTATGACGTCACTGTCTTTTAGAGCTGAGCAAAAAAAATGACCTCCCCAAATTCTCCAGGTGGTTTTTCCATAATGTATTCGGGGATGGGGACTAGAATTCCCCAACAGCTTGGGTGGAGCCTCCCAAAATAAAATTATCAGGTAATACAGTTTTCTGAGAAATTACAGGCCAACTCACCTGCCTATTCAGTTAGAGTACCAATTATTTTGCCGAAAGAAAGAAAGAAAGAAAGAGAAAACTATTTTCCAAAAACTAAAACAAATAGATTATCCAATTTCGTAAAATTTTCATATGCTAATTTTCATGTATAGATAACAAGAATTAAAATTGCAACAATTTAAATAGAAATGGCCTTATCATAGGCATACCTATTGCCAAGTATGTTGTCCATTCAACACCAATACCTTTTAAAAGACCCAGCCCTATCATCTGCTTTTGGTGGAAATCCCTCTCCTAATTAGTATGTGGCTGAATTTGCTTTTACATTGTGATCGCTTAGACCTCCCTGTCTATTGGAATCAGGCAGCTTTACTATACGCTTTTCAGAACCTGCTAAAAACCTTTCCAGACATGTAAAATTTTGACATGTGTTTTAACCTTGTTGTTGATTATAATTATTTTTCAAATGTTTTAAATAGTGGGTTCAAATTTATATTTATATTTTTACTGATAATTTTATGGTTTTATTATTTCTGTTTATTAAGCGGTATATAACATTCTTTATTGCAATCGAGCACCATATAAATCTCACAAAATAAATAAATATCTGGTGTATTTATTGTTTTCATTTACTTATTTTACAAAACATTACTGCTTCCTGGGGACATAACTTAACTGAAGGGTGGGAAATAATTAAAATAAAGCAGTACTTTAGTAATAAATAACACTGTCTTTGAAGCTCCTCTCTTCTCCTGCCATTCCCCAATAATCTTTCTCTCCCCCCCCCCCACTTTTTTTTCCTCGTGGGCTTCAGTTTGTCTGGTATAAATCCAGGGCAACTTTTATTGCAAAGGAAGGGGGGGAGGGAGAAAAGAGAATTTGGCCCCCTTTTCTATTGGCTTTTTCCACTCCAGCAGGCTTAATTAAATCCAAGAAAGATAGAGTAGAGGTCTGCCTCTCTCAAACTGTCATGGGAACTAAACCTTTTGTGATTGGTTATGCTTACGGCATGGCGAGTTGAAGAGACATGTGGAGAGTTTTTCTCTTTTTTTTTTTAAGAAGAAGAAGCAAGCAAGCATTGCTGTGGAAACTGCTTTTTAAAAACTGCCAAATTGAGAGAGAGAGAGAGAGAGAGAGAGAGAGAGAGAGAGAGAGCGCACACACATTTGTGGGAATGTCATGGCTAGCTTTTATGCAAGAAGAAACAAAGGGCAATTGTGGTGATGGGCCTGCATCATAGCACTTGCTAAATTCCTAAAACACATTTTGCTGGATTCCAACATTCGGAAGCAATTGGCTTCTCACCTCTCACATGAAAGCAAAAGGGGTGTACAGGAGCTCAAACATCGGTGCCCCCTATTTATCTCCAGGCACAAGCAAACCTTATAGAAAAACATGTACATCTTAACTGAGTCCTCCTGCGTTGGGCACAGATAGAATCTGAAATGGTTTTCTGCAGCTTAGGGGAAAGTGTTGTTTTCTGTGAAAAAATGTTAATAATACAGGAAATGGTGGCACCAAGCATTATCACTTTTTTCTGTCCTGCATTGCTGTTTTCAAAAATCCCTGTTTAGGAGAATAGGAGGATTATTCATTTTGTTGGGACAGGAAAATGTGTGCCAAACCATCCTAGGCATTTCTCCTTTCAGTATTATCAAGGACAATATTCCGAGCACAATTCAAAGTGTTGGTGTTGACCTTTAAAGCCCTAAAAGGCTTCAGCCCTGTATATCTGAAGGAGTGTCTCTACCTGTATCATTCAGCTTGGACACTGAGGTCCAGCTCCGAGGGCCTTCTGGCAGTTCCCTCATTGCGAGAAGTGAAGTTACAGGGAACCAGGCAGTGGTGCCCTCCTTGTGGAATGCCCTCCCATCAGATGTCAAAGAGATAAACAATTATAGGGTCTTCCGTAGATATCTGAAGGCAGTTGGAAGCCTCCCAGAGTGGCTGGGGCAACCCCGTCAGATGTGCAGAGTACAAATAATAAATTATTATTATTATTATTATTATTCACAAATTCACACAAGGTTTGGGAACAAGCAACCACTAATGGAACATCTAAGTTTATCCCCAGTTGTCAATATAGACAGTCTTGTTTTCAGCTGGTGAAATTCAAATATATTATTATTCTGGCACTTCTGCCTCTGAGAAGTGTCTTAAACTATTTTCTAAGTCTGTATTTTTATCTAACTGATGCTTGTGGTAGACAGAGTCCTTCCTGGAGACATGAAAAGAGGTGGCATAGGCAAGAGTAAAAACGTTTCTTCAATACCAGATTCTGCAGAAGTATATTGCAGTCAGTAGATCTAAGTAATTTTCTCTTGGCTCCCTGTCTGGATTTTTCTTTCCAAAAGGGCATTAATTCTAAATCCAGTTATGGGTAGGAGGGATGGAAATAATGATAAAACAACAACCATAATGCTTCATAAAATTGCCAACATTTCTGGGACTCTTCCCTCCAAATGCTTATCTTTTTTATTAATTACCCTTATCTTTTTATTAATTAAAAGTGGCTGGCTGCAAAGCTTTGCTTAGGCCTATCTGTGCTATACATTTAAAGCAGTACCATAATGGCATCCCCCAACAAATCCTGGGAACTGTTATTTGTTAGGAGACGCCTTTCGCCCTCACAGAAGCTACCATTCTCAGAGTGGTTTAACCATCAGTCCCTTTTCCCAGGGAACTCTGGGAATTTCATCCCTCTGAGTGGAATAGGATGCTCATCCAGCACGGCCAAGGATCAGGGATGATGGGAGCTGCAGTCTGACAACATCTGGAAGCCACAAGTTCCCCATCCTTGGTCTATGCTGATGGGCAGCAGCTCCCAAAGTTCTCAAGCATAAAGTGTTTTACCTTTCACCCTAAGACTTTTTAAACTGGAGATGCTAAGGATTGGACCTCTGGCATCCTAATACTAAACTGCATCTTCCACAAGGAGGCAGGAACCAGTGACCATCTTTATTCAGCACCCTGGACAACAGCAACACCTATCTAGCCAACAATGGTTAGACTTATTACAGCTGGAGAGAAGCCCCATTTAGTTCAATGGCATCACTTCTGAGTACATACACATAGGACTGCACTGTTGTTTTAATGTCAATTTAATGTCAAGCCTAAGGCCTCCATTCCACAGGGCAAACTGCTTTTGAAAGTCCTGATTTAAAGGTAAAGGGACCCCTGACCATTAGGTCCAGTCGTGACTGACTCTGGGGTTGCGGTGCTCATTTTGCTTTATTGGCCGAGGGAGCCGGCATACAGCTTCCGAGTCATGTGGCCAGCATGAATAAGCCGCTTCTGGTGAACCAGAGCAGCGCACGGAAACACCATTTACCTTCCCGCCGGAGCGGTACCTATTTATCTACTTGCACTTTGACGTGCTTTCGAACTTCTAGGTTGGCAGGAGCAGGGACCGAGCAACAGGAGCTCACCCCGTCATGGGGATTCGAACCGCCGACCTTCTGATTGGCAAGTCCTAGGCTCTGTTGTTTAACCCACAGTGCCACCCGCGTTGTGTCATACTTGGTGCATAAAACAAACACCTTATGTGTAGAATTTGCAGCATGGCTTGTGGAGGGAAGATTTAAGACCAAATTATACATGTGAAATTAAACATAAGAACTTAGTGCTGGGTCAGCCCAATGACCTGACTAGTTCCACAACCTGATCTCACAGTAGCCAATGGGATGCCTGTCGGAAGCCCCCGCCATATATGTTTGTATATATGTTCATACACCTCAGGTATTGGAAAGCTTTGGCCCGCCAGATGTTGCTGAACTGCAACTCCCATCATCCTCAGCAAGCATGGTCAATAGTTAGGACTGATGGGAGTTCTAGTTCAGCAGCATCTGAAGGGCCACAAGTTTTCCACACCTGATTATTTTTCTTCCTATCTACTAAACAGCAGTGGGGTGTGTGTGTGTGGGGGGTGTTAAACCATTTCCTCCATATCCCACCAAAATCTCTTATTTCTGCATTATAGATCTGAACATTTCTCTCCATAGCACACTCACCCACTCATCTATTTCCAGTCTATCCTCTCAGGAGATTTTCTCGCTTCAGGCTTTCAAGAAGCCAGCCCTGTCCTGTTCCTTCTGACGGCAGAGGGGAGACAGCTGTGTATCAGTGGGCAGGCTTTGTAACTTCTTGTTAATTTCCAGACTTCCATCTTGTGAAATTTACATGAGAGCTGAAACTTTGAGCGAGATGTTATGATGCATTAAACCATAGGAAATCCCCTAGAAAGCTCTGGGACACCTCTAATGGACTTTTCAGAAGCGAGAGTACAGAACACTGATATGGCACCTCAGTTCACTTTCTGTGTAACTCCTAACTCTCCTTGGAGTCCCTTTTGTAGATCTGTCAGATTGCAAAGGAAACAGACGTTTCTTCTCTAACACCTTTACAAATGATCTCTTGCATGCACAGAATATTTAAAGTGCCTTGTGTCTCAGAATACACACAACAGCCTTTCCTAACCTGGTACCCTCCAGAATACAACTTCCACCAGCCCCAGCTAGCATGGTCAATTGTCAGAGTTGATAGGAGTTAGATTCCAGAATATCTGGAGGGCACCAGGATGAGGAAAGCCAGCAAGAACTGAGTTGAAGTATTTTAATTGTTGGGATTCCCAAACTGCAGTTTCCTTGGTCCATGAGCTTTATCCAGGTGGTCCACAGCATGTCCGCTTACAATATTTATATTCATCTTTAATTACAATACAATTGACTCTTTTTTCATATTTTATTCTATTGTCATTTGCATTCTTTGGAATGCAAACTGTAATACAATCAAATACAGCATGAGAAATAAAAGAAGCCGTGAAAATGCAATTCGAAACCATACAGCATCTAGCATGGTGCATCGCAACTTCTACAGTAGGCAAAAGAATCTTTAAGTGGTCTACCAAGACCGCTGGTAATTTTCAAGTGGTTCATGGTGGTGGTGGTGGAGTTTGGGAACCACTGTTGTAGATTATGTTGAAACTTAGGCTGGAATGATCACTCATGAAACAAATAAACACTATCCCTGCTTGTCACACACTAATCCCAGGGTTGGCCCAGGAGAGTTTACTGTCTGAAGTGAAGTGCAGGTTAACCTCCCCCCCACCAATTCTACATACAGAAGCCAAACAACTAGTAGTCAAATTGTAGATCCCATTTGCACTATGCATTTAGAGCACTGTGATACCACTTTAAACAGCCATGGCTTCCCTCAAAGAACCCTGGGAATGGAAGTTTTTCAAGGGTGCTGAGAGTTGTTAGCAGATTCTAAATTTCCTCCCAGAGTTCAGTTTCCAGGGTGGCTTAACAGTCAATCTCCCTTCCCAGGGAACTATGGGAATTGAGAGCAGCCAATCAGATGTGTGTGATGAAAAACAATCAAACTGGTGCCCTTTAGATGTGGTTGGGCTTCCAACTTTCATCTCCCCCACAGCCAATATTCAGGGATGATGGGAAATGTAGTTCAACAAAACCAAAAGGGCAGCATGTTAGCTAGCCCTGCCTTGAACACACATTAGATGACTTTTAAAGGCATGTTTGATATCTTTGTAGATAAACAGTGAGATGTCAAATTTTAAACCTCATTTTCTCTCCTCCTGCTCCTCCTCTTTCTTTCTTTCTTTTTTTCATAAAAGGCTTCCCAACACTGCAAAATGATGAATGCTTCTCAAGGCAAATCCATCACTGGTCACCAGAGGGAGGAAATGTCAGGAAAAGTTATGGTTTGTTAGCTTTTACCTCCTGACATTATACAAAGAAGGTAATTGAAGTACAAGAAATGCCATGTATCACCTTTACCTACTCGGTGCTTCTCATGTTGCTTCAGCTCCCCATCTATTTATTCAGTGATATGACAAGATGAATATGTGTTACAGCACCTTGAGAAATATTGACACAACTGGTATCCTTCTTGCCTTAGAAACTTTATCAATGATGCCCAACATCCTGGGCTCTAGTGTGGGTGTAGTACTGCAATATACAAGGATCTCGATATGCTTGGTACAACAAACAACCTGCATATTGTAGTGCAAACACAAGAACAGAAGAAGATCCTGCTGGATCAGGCCAATGGCCCACCTGGTCCAGCACTTTGTTCTCCCAGTGGGATGCCTGTGGGAAACATGCAAGAAGGATCCAAGCACAAGAGCCCTTTCCCCTCCTGTGGTTTCCAGCAACTGGCATTCAGAAGCATTGCTGCCTCTGGCCATGCAGGTAAAGCATATCCTTCATCATGATAGCCTCGTCCTCCATGAATTTGTCCAATTCCCTTTCATAGTCATCCATGATGGTGGCCATCACTGCTTCCTGTGGCAGTGAGTTCCACAGTTTAACTATGTATGCTGTGTGTTATGTACTGAGTTGAATAGGATCCAAATTGCAGCAGTCTGATTGGTCCACAGGAGCCACCCAATCCAAGTGAAGCCGCAACCTGATTGGCCTACAGGAGAATCCCAGAATTAGCCAATCACGTGGTGCCCATTGTGTAAATAATGTATATAAAGCAGACATTTGGGGGGAACTTCCATTCCTCACTACTATGAGCTGAATAAAGAGCATGAAATCCACACTCGACTCTGAGTATATTTCACTGTGCATGGAGAAGTGCTTTCCTTTCTCCGTCCTGATTCTTCCAACGTTCAGCTTCATTGGATGTTCACAAGTTCTAGTGTTATGAGAGGGAGGAAAACTCCATCCATTTTCACCCTGCCACCCACCATTTTATAAACTTTTATCATGCCGGCTCTTAACCACCTTTCCTCTGAACTGAAAAGTCCCCAATGCTGCAACCTTTCCGCATAGGAGAGTCACTTCACAAACACAACCCAGGACATCAACAACCCTGGAGTGGGGGATTATCCTGCTTTTGCCATGTGAGCCCCTGACCACCATGTGTTTGGGTAGGCCAGCTGCAAAGTTGCCCTTTGGGCTTGGAGCGAGTCGGGATGGAGCTTAGAAGCACATATCAGCGTCTTGCAACAATGTTCTCCTTCCCCTTCTGGTCCCCGTGTGTCTTGGACGTCCATTGCTGGGAATCACAAGTGGGCAGAGTGCTGTTGCAATCAGGTCCTGCTTGCAAGCTTCCAACAGACATCTGGTTGGCTGTTTTGAGAATGGCGGACTAGATGGGCCTTTGCCCTAATCCATCAGGGCTCCTCTTGTGTTCTTAACATCTGGTAAGACAATGGGAAGAGCTTGGCTCTGCCTGATGGATGTAGGGTGGCCCTATTAACAAAAAAGAACAAAACAAAATCCCTGAACCAGAAAATCTGCTCTCATACATCAAGCCACTTGGCCTAAGATAACTCCTTATATCAGCCTTCCCCAACCTGGTGCGCTCGAGATGTTGTTGGAGTCTGACTGCCAGCATGGCCATAGTTCAGCAAACATCTGGAGGACACCAAGCTGGGGAAATTGTGCCTTACAGAGAACCAAAAAAGAAAACTAAAGCCCTGACATTCGAAATAAAACATTGAGATCTTCACTTTGCCTGGCCCAAGATAAGCTGGTTCCAAGTTATTTAGGGGTACATATTCTCACTCAGTCATCTTATTCCAGTTTGGTACCTTCCAGATGTTTTGGGCTCCAACTCCATTTAGCTATAGTCAGCCATAGCCACAGCCTTAGCCAGGGGTGACGGAAGTTATAGTCCAAATATCTGGAGGGCATCTATAAGGCTGCTCTAGGCAGACCGAAGCCAGTTTTAGATGTCTGAATACAGTGGTACCTCGGGTTAAGTACTTAATTTGTTCCGGAGGTCCGTTCTTAACCCGAAACTGTTCTTAACCTGAAGCACCACTTTTGCTAATGGGGCCTCCTGCTGCCGCTGCGCCGCCAGAGCCCAATTTCTGTTCTTATCCTGAAGCAAAGTTCTTAACCTGAAGCATTATTTCTGGGTTAGCAGAGTCTGTAACCTGAAGCATATGCAACCTGAAGTGTATTTAACCTGAGGTACCACTGTATCTCCTTTGCACAAGTCTGAAGGGAGATAATTGCTAGAATCAAAGCCTGCCTTTTCTCTCTACTGGTTTGTCCACATTGTTTCCCTAAAGTTATCAGAGAGAACACTGATGAGTTGACTGGGACCAGGACGATTTCCTCTATTGTCATGGATGACTTACTTTTAAAGAAGAATTACACCAGTGCTTCATAAAGCTATATGGCTGCAAAACTATAATGCCACTTAACTTTGTCCTGTGATATATGACCTCAGTATGCATGGCTGAGGTTTTGTGCACTGATTCTATTGAGTTGGCATATTTTTTTTAAAAAGTCCTTCCATTTGTGCTTTTCTTTTTCTTTGCTGAAGTTTGCTACAAATTTAATGGGCCCTTGCTCATGGACGATAATGGCTGCAAGTTTCGTGAGCATCTGTCAGAAGATGATTATGCTGTAATTCTTAAGAGAATCCTGAATGTGCAGTTTGAGGCACTGTGTCTCCCATGCTTTAACACTCCCAGAGATCATCAAAAGGTAGGAGACAACCCCTATCCTGTTTGCTAACTCAAGAAGGATGCTGCTAAACAGAAGGTTTCACGGATGCCAAATGAAATGGCTCATGGTGATGAAAAATTGACCTGCATAACTATTGTGGTCCTATTACCCACTCTGTCTCATTCACATATCACTAAAGGTAAAGGTAAAGGGACCCCTGACCATTAGGTCCAGTCGTGACCGACTCTGGGGTTGCGGCGCTCATCTCGCTTTATTGGCCAAGGAAGCGTACAGCTTCCGGGTCATGTGGCCAACATGACAAAGCTGCTTCTGGCGAACCAGAGCAGCGCATGGAAACGCCGTATACCTTCCCACCGGAGTGGTACCTATTTATCTACTTGCACTTTGACATGCTTTCGAACTGCTAGGTTGGCAGGATCACACATCACTAGCATTGCTTAAATAAAGGTAAACAAAACACACACATGTCCCATTGGTGAAGAAAAATAAAGGTTCATATTTTCATATTTACAGTGATGGCTTTGGAGTCTAAGCCTACACATTGGAAGCAAGTTTCTTATGGCTGCCTCATGCAGGAGAGAGATAAAGGAACCAAAGCTGGAGGAGGGGGCGGAGCTTAAGAGGTTTGTAGGAAACAACGAAGTGTCATTTCCCCTGTCTATTAGTCTCAACCCTGTCCTCTGCTGACTGCAGGCATACAAGGTTGCATATTCCCAACAAAAAACAGAGGAATGACTTCTGCCTGATCAAAGTATAGGACTGCCCTCTGCAAATTAGGAAATTTGGGGCAGATCTGCACTCATGGTATTTAACATTAAGGAAGGTTAAGGAATGGTTTTCATAACATGCAGAGACACATGACGTTGTACTTTTAATGTTCATAATGCGTTATTGAAATGTGACACCACGGTGCGGCCAACAGTAGGGAGATAGCCATTTTGACAACAACAACAACCAGAGGTAAGAAACACATTATTTTATAAGTATTCCCTGTGGTGACATTTTAGAACAATATATCTAATATCATTCTAATAAGTTAAACAGGTCAATGTAGATCCAACCAGTATCGCCCTACCAACAGATCATTGGGGAGCAGCATATTTTACAAGTCTGTTTTTCCATTTCCATCTTCCAGATTAGCTGTTTTACTGCACCATACTCTTATAGATTCTACACCATACATATAAAGCAGTATTATACCACTTTAAGGAGTCATGGCTTCCCCCAAAGAATCCTGGGAACTGTAGTTTGTTATGGGCGCTGAGAGTTATTAGGAGGCCCCCTTCCCCCCTTGCAGAGCCTACAATTCCCAGAGTTTTCCATGAAGAACCATTAAACCACTAAACCACTCTGAAACAGCGCAGTTCTGTGAGTCTAAATAGTAATGTAAACCTTGTGATAAATGTTTTGAATTATCCTGGTGGTGAGTAGGAAAATAAGCCTAAAGGGGGTGGCAGATAGATAGAGAAGTAGTAAAGGCCAGGCTCCATTTAATGTGGACATTGAACAGTTTACCACTTATTTGCTTTACAGGCAAGTGTATGGATTCTGAGGTTAAAAGGGAATCTATTTGAGGCAGCTGCTTTTGAAGATGTAGTAGATCGAAAAATTGAACAAATAGGAAAGGTCTATGTTGGGTGAACGCTAACGATCTTTTCAGACAATTGCTGAAAAGCACTCAAGAGTTCAGCTGAGACATGGGAGGATTTGAACATGGAAGTCTTCAGCATTATCGATCTCTTGAAGTGAGTTGTTGGTGAGCAACAATGGGGGTGGAAGGACTACAGCACTTGTGTTATACGTGTGACATTGCAGATTCTGTCTCCTGTATGTGCAGGTGAACAATTCCTAGTAGCAGGCTGGCAATATCTTTGCTGGAGGTAATGGAGAATCAGTACCTGTGGAAGGGATGACAATGGACACAAACTCATTCTCCTCTTCTGGAGGGACAAAATGGGCTTATGACAGTCTCATGGACAGTTAGAGACTGATAGAGGTTGTGCTCCATCAAGAGCAGTTTGTCCACCTTCTGGTCCCCACACCATACTCAGCTCCTAGAAGCTGTCAGCATGCAACAGTGGCCACACCCTAGGAAATGGTTTTAACCAGCTGGCTAAACCAGGTGAGAATAGCCAATGGGTCTTAAACCCTCGGTGAGTTACAGACTTCCACTGCATGCAAAGACGGGCCCATGTGGGTTGAGTGGATGAGACCAATAGTGGGTCCATGGGTCAAGAAAGTGGTTTCTGCACATGCTGTAGAGGGAAGTGAGGGGCACATGGGGCTTGTCGGCCTGGGAAGGTATCCCATCTAGGAGAAGGAAAACTGATCCTAAACCTCTGCTGCCTTGTGAGATATCTTTGGGAGTAGAAAACGCTAAGGAGTAAATCCTACACAAATCTGGAGTGGAGTGCCTAAGACAGTTGGATGGTGCCTTGTATGCCTCCTTCCAGCACCTCCTACAGCCAAGCTGGTGTCAGACATATTGCTCTGTTTTCCTTTGGACCACATCAGTGTGGCCAAGAGTGGAGTCTTCTTGCCTGGGCATCTCATGAACCCACCCCCCATGTGCATTGCCCAGGCTTGTGCCCTGGGAAGGTCACTTTGGTGCTGCTAATGCAGCAGTTTGGCTTTGCCCCTGGAGGTGCACTCCATTGTCTTCTGAGACAGACAGTTGCCAACAACAAGATACAGGTCAGGATCTCATAGCTGGAACACTATCTGCCTTTGTACTCCAGGCATTGCAAAATATGATAATTGTTTACCTTTCTAAAAACCCATATTTCTACGGATCTCAGACATGTCTGCTCCGTTTTTCTCCATTTCAGGCATAGCAAAGCAATATAAGGTACACATACAGAACTCTCATGTGTAGCTAGAAATAGCAATATCCTTAGTAACAAACAAAACAATAGCCACCCCCATACCTATCCCCTGGTTTAAAAGGCCATAAATTGTTTAATTAGCAAAAGGCCTGCACTGCAACCCCCATCACTCCTGGCCATGCTCTCCGGGGCTGATAGAAGCTGGTGTCCATCAACATCTGGAGAGCCACAGGTTCCCCATCCATGACCTAGATCCTAAGTAGAGCCCTGCTGGGCCAAACCAAAAGTCCACATAGTCTGATATTGGCCACAGTGCTCACTCACACTTCTGAGGAGTCCACTAGTAGCCCCCTCCTTGATGTTGCCAGCAACTGTGGCACTGTGGCACTGTGTTGCTAGCCCCGATGGATGCCTCATCCTCTACAAATCTGTTAAGTCACCTTTAAAGTAGCCACCACTGTTGTTTGAATCCCATTTGACAGGAGCACGATCCAAGCTGATCAAGTTGCACATTTAGTTTTGGCTTTCGGTGGTTCTGGTGGGAAAGATTTTCCACAAATCTGCCTAGCAAACGTTTAGCTCTTGTCTACTGCTTTGTTTTTCTTCCACCCCTCATAAAATACCAGGGCTGACCAGCAGGTGGCAGCTTGCTCAAATATGTGTTGTGTTTGGTTTCCACAACACTCCCCAAAAGTGCTAAACATTTCATTCAAATTCCACACAGCTTTGTTCCTCAAACCATAAACTTACTCATGCAGCACATGGGTATGGAGTGAGTGGCCACATCGGTACGATGGCAGGGGTGCCAGATTGGTGGGATGTCAACAAGGAGATTCAGCAGGAATGCTTCTGCTTTGTCTTAATTTGTTTGCTTGCTTGTTCAATATTTCAAAAGCCCAGAGAACATGGAACTCTCCAAAAGATCTGAGAGAGTCTAAAAGCATTTCCATGAGATTTTGCTTTGCTTCACTTTGAATGCACTCAGTATAGAATTATTGTGCTTTTATGAGTCCTCTCCTCTTTGTTGTGTGTGCTCACAATTATTTGTAATTTTATTTCTTTGGTTTTTCTTCCTTTTTTCTTATTTTTTAAAAAACAACCATCCACCTTTCTATATTTGGATGAGGACAAAGGCTAGTCTAGTCCAGCATCCTGTTCTCACTGTGGTCATCTAAATGCCTACGGGAAACCCATATGGGGAACCTGAGTGGAACAGCACCCTTCCTACTTGCAATATCCACCAGCTGGTACTCAGAGGCATACTGCCTCAGACAAAAAATGGAGCACAGCCACTATGGCTTGATAGTCTGATCACCCATGATTTTGTCTAAACCCATCCTAGTTGGTGCCATCACTACATCTTGTGGGAACCAATTCCATTGTTTACATGTCCTTTGGTCTGTCCTGAATCTTCTAACTCTCAGCTTCATTTAATGACCGCTTTCTCCAAACAATGCAACTTTATAATTAATTAACAGCAGCAACAAAAACCTTGGTTGCATGAAGGGGTACCTTGGTCACTCAAGCTCTAAAATGCTGGAAAATTGCAACTCTTAAGAGACATACCCAAAAGAGATGCAACATATTTAGGTAATACCAATATGATACAGTATATTATCCTGTGTTTATTTGCAGCTTCATCCTTCCTTTGAATCTGGATGGCTGTCCGTAACAGAGGGGTGGACCTGTCTGCTCAGTGGGATAGTGCAATCTATGCAACTGAATTTACCATTTCACATTACAAGTACCCAACTGGCAACCAACACCACCCCCAAAGAATGATAGAATTGGTTGCCAGTTGGACACCTATAGTGTGGAATGGCAACATCAGTTTCATAATAACTTCGGCTGCATAGACATTCAGTTGCTCTGTATCTAACAGAAGGGGGCCTTGGAAAAGAGCCTCCGAGGTGGATCATAATTCTTGGGCAGATCCTTGTGGCAGAAGGTGACTCTTGGGATTGCTGTTGTTTAGTCGTTTAGTCGTATCCGACTCCTTGTGACCCCATGGACCAGAGCACGCCAGGCTCTAAGCCATGTACTCAACTGCAATAGCACTGGTGGTTATTGCACGGCGATGCAGCTGTTGGGTGTTCTGTAGTTTGTCAGAGTTTGCCCACTGGCACTGGAGAGGATTCCATTTTTGAGAGGATGGCCTTTTGGGTTACCTGGCTCAGCACTCTGAATTGTTCTTAGAAACAAACCAAGAAGTCACATGCTCCCAATATTTAAAGCATCTTATTCCTCTGTTTCTTTGCAGAATGACTCCTAACAGCTCATTGCTGCTTATATATTCAGTAAAACAAGATATAATAGTATGCAGAGAGCAACATGTTGTTATGCTCATCCCAATTCTCCAAGTAGTAAGAGGTTCCAGTATCTTCCCATGTTGTTTCCTTCTTGGCATTTTGTAAGACTTGCATTTATTTGCAAGTGTTCAGGTTGAGTGTAGGTAGAAGCACACAGTTCCATCACTCCAACAGATAGCCACAATCCGTTGCACTGACATCAGATTCGAAGGAGCCAGCCAGCCGATATGGCTGTCAATTTGCAGTGCCCCAAAATTCCAGCTCTCTGTGACTTGCTTCAAGTCTGACTGCAGACTATTGTCCCCCCCCCTGCCATCACAGAGCGACGCTTTGCCCCCTCCCTCTGGCTAGAGGGGGGAATTTTCCAGAGTCATCTTCTCCAACCATCACCTAGCCTTCTTGGGCCCTCTTAGCTCCCATGGCAACATATCACCTGCTGATGGCTAATAATTTTAGTTTCCATGACAACACATTGCCTATATTTTACCTAACAAAGAATATGTTGAGTCAAATCTGTCCCATCTGTTTCAGGTCCATTAACCCTCTGCTGTCCAAGCCCAATCTCAGAATGATATATAAGATCCTCTGGAGAAGTTCTCCCTCACTTCCCACGCCCAAGGAAATTGTGATTGGTTTGGATTTGGGAGAAAGGTTCCTCTCTATGGCTATGCCTGGCTTTGGTTCTCCTTTCCTGCAGAAGCTTGCATTGCCTCTTGCTTGATGGCCTTCTTTTGCTGTGTGAAGAGCTTTCCTCTTTTCATCTGACTTGTTGATGGTTTCAGTCTTCCTAGAATATTAGCTTCTGATTTTTATTCACTGTCTCTTCTCACTTGCTTTTGTCTATTGAATTTGTTCTCATTATTATATTTCCTGATGTTTTAATCGTGTTGCAAGAGGCACCGAGGTTTTACAAACAAACAGAAAGGTGGGGTATGAACCTTTTTAATAAATAAACAACAAGTTCATTTAAATAACCCGAGAAAAGGCTGCATAAGAAGCATTAAAAGAAACAATTCACCTACTCAGCGGCACAGTGAATAAATGAATTTTAACTGAGACTTTGTGGTGTAGTGGTTAGAGTTTGGGACTAAGACCTAGGAGACCAGGGTTCAAATCTCTACTCATCCATAAAGCTCAGTGAGTGACCTCCGGCCACTCAGTGAGTGACCTTCATCCTCCCATTCTTCTATAAACAACTACCCACGTTGAGCTCTGTGGAGAAACGTTGGACTAGAGATGTGAAGGTGATGATGATTACATTTATTACCTGTCCCTCACCAGAAGGTCCCTCACAACCAGGACAGAGAGGTGCATCTTCAGCATATGACAAAAGCTGTATAAGGAAGGTGGCAGACTCACCTCTGTTGGGAAGGAATTCCACAACCCAGGAGCTGCCACATAGAATGCCCTCGCCCAGTGCTGGATTTATGTATCGGCTAAGTAGGCTGAAGCCTAGGACCTCTAAATCTAGGGGGCCTTGCCAGCCTGCCCTCTCCCCAGCAGGCAACCTCCCCTCTCACAAAATTGCAAACCCAAGACTTCATGCGAGGGCAGGGCAACTCGGGCGTCTAAATCTAGGGGGCCTCCCCAGCCTGCCCACTCCCCAGTGCCACAGTCTCCCCTTTCCCAAAATTGCAAACCCAAGACTTCATGCAAGGGCAGGGCAACTCAGGCCCGGCAACTATGAGACTATGAGACAGGGCTAGCCAGTGGGGCCCAATCTGAAACAGTGGGGCACAACTTTAATTTTTTTTTGGTAGGGCCCCAGTTCACAGCCAAAGTCTGCAAAATATTATAGATATAAATAAAATCCATCTAGATTGCCCTGGTGTGGGGGCCCCCTTAGGAGCAGCATGTGGGGCCCCATTTGGCCAAATTGCTCCAATTGCCTTAAGGTCAGCCCTGATGAGACTGTGCAGGGGTTGGACTGACAAGCCCTGTACCTTCTAGGTCCCTGGTGTCACTATTCAGAGTACAGACTAAAGGACTTGTTATGGAAATAAAGGGGGGGCACTTATTAGAAATCAGTTTTGTCACCTCTCCCCACCACTCAAACCGCGAGACAATGAGCCCAGCCACCTTTTATTCACAGTCGCATAAGCACTGCACTACAGCATGGCCATAAACCTGTATGTTCAACCGGTGAAATATACACCTAATATGTAGCAATGGAGATTGATATTACTGCTTTATGAATGAACACTGTTTTATGAGTGGACTCTGTATTTTGTGAATTATCTAAGAGCCACCAATAGGGAGCTCTAGAATCTGACAGCTAACCAATTGGGTACTACCAAACAGCGACCCCTGTTGCTGAAAGCAGGTAACCAGCAGGTAATGCTTCAGCTCAGCCTTTGCACTGTTGACTGAACACCCCCTGCTGTGCAGATAATGGAGGAAGCTCATAAATTATATCTCTTCTGGCATCCTGGCCAACTCTTTTACGCTGGTGTAAACCCTGGTGCAGCAGAAGCCCAGAACAGCAGCAAATAAAATCTGCTCATACGTCAGCAACTGATAAGACTTGTCAACCAGTTCTTCTAAAGTCTTCCTAAATTATAAAGCTCCAAAATACAGGCCAAAAGAGAACAGGTCTGGGAAGAGCGAGGCATACAATGGGCACCACCAGTGAAAAGGCCCTGCTCTGTGTAGCTCCCGCCCTGTCATTTGATAGGGTGCCCACTTGTCTTCCTTCTTGGCATGGAATGCTCTCTATTGGAGTCTCCAGGTCCAGTACAAAGACCATAAGAAGGGAAGAGCAGGGACCTTGAAGTTCCCAACAGCTGTTATTCAAGCAAGCAAGCAAGCACACAGGTCACCTTTGTCACAGTCAGGATGCCTATGTCCTGGCCTGGCCTGCACCCAATCTTGTTTTTGTACAATCTTGTTTGTTCTCAGTAACTAAAATTATATTATCAATATATACAAGCAGAAAAGTTGTTTTCCTTCATTTGCAAGGAATCGTACAAAACAAAGTGGCACTAATAAAGAAAAGTTCCAGGGTGGCAACAGAAAGCAAACTAAAAATGCTTTTGCAGTTCATCAAAACTATCCAGCAATATCCAGTTATAGGAAAACTGGTGCTATTAACAGTAATCCTTCTAGTTGGTTAATTGGTTCGGCAACTTCCATCACATGACGTGTGATGCTAATTATTTTCCCCAAGAGTTAAATGATAACTAATCAGAGGCAGCTACAGTTGCAAATGGCAACAAAATATCTGTGAAAGGAAGAGGCACAGGTTTGCTCAAGTGTGTTGCAGGTAGAAATGCTGTTTGTAATGAAGTGAGAGCAGTAGTTGACTTGCTTGATTTAACAAATAAGAAAGTTTTGAGAATTTAAATTCTAGATTAAAACTGATTACTTAATTGAGAAGGGGATTGTAACAAAAACACTGGGGCCTAATTTGAATAGTAGAGTGTCTGGTATCTGTTGGGCAATCTCATCCTTTATTCCCACACTGTGGCTGCAGACCAGATCACCTGTCAATGCCTTGTCAATCCCAGCAGGTATATAAGAGGCCTTCGCCCTGGCCAGGCCTTCACTCGTGGTTTATTTAAGAATAACATTACAACTTCATTTTCCTAAAAAATAATGCTTATTCCACAAAAGGTTTACATAGTTCTGGAGAAACCACTTGCAAACAGCAAGATTGAGCCATGATACAATCATTGAAATAAGCATGATATAATGGCCACACCAGGACTGGTGTGACCCAGCTCCAAATCTCCAGTTGGTCATGAAACTCATTAAGTGACCTTGAGCCAACCACTGTCTCTCTGCCTGACCAACCTCACAGGGTTGTTTTGCGGACAAAATAGCAGATGTGTTGGGGAAGAGTAATGAAGAATGTTACCATGATCTTCTGAGAGAAGAAGGAGGACATACCGGTATCTATGCAATAAATAAAATACACACAAGCATGTGCAGAGAGGTCTCTCTTCAAAAGAAAATAATCAGAACCCATTTATACATTCCTGACATTAGGGAGCTAGGATTCCTGGGCAGAGAGCGTGGCTTTTCCTTCTGCTGCTTCTTGCTGAAGAAATTAAATACTGAACAGAATACTAGTACATTCCTTCTGAGTTGAGAACCCTCAGTGCTGTAATAAAAGCTGCAGTTGTTTGTGCACAGACTTGCTCTGTGCTTTATTCTGCAGAGGAAAAACCTTGTTTGTTCTAAGAAATCCATACTTTTGACTCGGTGCCCTCAAAACTTATTTACAATTAGCAAGCTACATGTTGGCAGCCGAGGTTAATGCCGCTTTACGAAGCCTTATAGAATATCCATGAAATGGTGTCACGTCAGTCTCCCCTCTCCCGGTTGCAAGCTTTTGCTCACAAATATATACCGCAGAATAATATGATCAGGTACAAACTTGGCACTTTGAGTAATCTGTAATATGCTAACATTTCTGTATCATGTTAGTCTTGCATTAGGCTAATATGACGCTAATGCAAAATGACAAGGAGGGGGAAAATGACTAATACAATAAAACTCCCCTATAATACTTTAGGGCTGCCAGAGGTGTCCGTTTCAATTCACCTGAAGCCCTGTTTGGATTCTGTGCTCCTTTGGAACATGAAGGCTGCAATCCTAAGCACATTTATTGAGTGAAAGTGGTGAGGGACTATGCATAGCTCAGTAGTAGAGCAGCTGCTTTGCATACAGAAGGTTCCAGGTTCAACCCCCAGCATCTCTTAATGGGCCTCCTTTCCCAAGAGGCTCCATCAGTTGCCGGAAACTGCAGGAGGGAAGCAGTGCTTTTGTGCTTGAGGCCTGCTTGTGGGTTTCCCACAGGCATCTGGTTGGCCACTGTGAGACTAGGATGATGGACCAGGTGGGCCATTGGCTGGCTCCAGCAAACTCATCTGTCAGGAGCAGGTCAGCAATAAATCACCCAGTGCCAGTGAAGTTAACATTTTATTCAAGGAAACAAGGTTGACTCGGGAGGCCAGGCCTAGTGAGCATGGCAACTCGTCCCAGTAGATCATGCCCCTGTGAGGCAGTTGTGGGGACTGAAGTTCTCTAAGTCTCCTCCTCCCCCGGGTCCTTCCCAAGCAATCTCAAACTCCAACACCTTACCTTGCTTTGCTCCTCCCAGTGGTCTCCTCTCTGGGAGACCAGTGGGGTTGGGAGCTGGTTGCAGCAGCAGCAGGAGATGCCCTGGTTTCTTCAGTGGCCTGACTCATCTCTGCCTCTTTGCCCCCCTTCTCTCCAGGCTCCATTTCTGCTTCTGGTCTGCTCTCTGTCACAGACTCTTCCTGCTCACTAAACCCTGTTACCTCTTCAGCTTCCAACACCACCTTCCGGTCTTCTCCCTCTTTTCTCTCTGACCACTTATCATGGTCCCACCACTAACTCTCTGCCTCTGAGCCTTCTTCCCTTGGGGATTCTGAAGCTGGTGTCCCCCCCCCCCCACTCCTTTGCATCCATGCAGCCCATGACATCATCATATGTGCCCCAATGGATGGAAGCTGAGGAGATGAGTGTGTGTCTGTAAAACTCTGACTTGTGCATGACTCGAATATAGCCTATCATGAAAAGGCAAGGGGCGCCCCTATTGCTCTCCCCAGTTTTGACTCTGATGCCGCTTGACAGTGGTATTTGCTGTTGGAATGTTGTCCACATGGGAATGCAGACCTCCAAGTGAAAATTGGTTCCATACCCCTTTTACAGAGTACCAATGCTACCAGGGATCTTAACCTGCTCTTTAGGGAGTTAGTCAGTTATTCCTTTTTAAGTAACATGATAAATACTTTGTACCTGGTTGCAACTGTGAGAATTAAGGAGCGTTGCGATGAATTGCTTTAACTGGGCTTTAATCAATCCCCCCTCCCAACATGTATTTTCTTTATTTTAAAAAATGTACTTAACATTCCATGGGGAAAGGGAGTGAAAGAGAAACAGGGATTTTGAAATTTCACCTTCTTCTGCTAAACGGTTCTTAATGTAACTTGAATTATGTTGCATATGTAAATGGCAGAAGAGCTCATAAGCTTGGAGGGCTTATTTGGAAGCCTGCCATGCTTAATGCACTGGACAGTTCAAAGCACGCCTACCTCAGAATCTAGGATTAATATTGGTAAACTCAAGTTGATGTCTCATTAACCGTTTGAGTGCAACAGAGAGGAAACTGTAATGTTCCAAAGGGACACTGCCCCATTTTTATTTGCCCAATATGGTTCTTTCAGAAAATTTGCAAACAGTATCTGCCCTGAGTTTCCACTGAGTTCCAGAGGTAACTCACACATGTTTTGTTCACTAACGGAAGACCTGCATACATAGATGGACTGTCAGACTTACAGAGTTGCGGTAAAACTAGATGCAGAACAGATCCTTTTTTATGCAGTGCATAGTTAAACTAAGGAACTCTCACAGGAGGCAGTGATGGCCACCAACTTGGATGGCTTTAAAAGAGGATTGGACAAATTCTAGCTATCAGTGGCTGCTAGTCATGATGGCTTTGCTCTGCCCCCATGGTCAGAAACGGTATCTTTCTGCATACCAGGTGCAGAAAACCACAGGAGGGGAGAGTGCTCTTGTGCTTAGGTCCTACTTATGGGCTTCCCATAGGCATCTGGTTAGGAACTTTGAGAACAGGACGCTGGACTTGATGGGCCATTGGCCTGATCCAACAGGCTCTTCCAATGTTCTTATGTTTGATTAGCCTTGACTCTCTCTCTAGCCTCCTGGCCGAACCTCCTGGCACACCAGCCGAACTTCTCTCACAGTGCACAGTTTGGGGACCACCATACAAACGAGACAGAAGCAGTTAGCTCTCCACTCCCCAGAGCTGTCTTGCATGTGTCCCAAGGGGACTGCGGCAGTAAACATACCACAGAGTGAGCTCCAATTGGCAAGAGAAAAGTCTGTTTCAGAGTTACGGTTCTGGATGTCGACAAGTTATTTTAGGTATGGATGAAATATAAGCAGAGTGAAGCACAACTTGCACATGAAGATGACATTTTAATTCTCTCTCTCATTTCTCTTGGGGAAGAAAAAAAAATCACCTCTCAGTCTAGAAGTTAAAACCCAGGAGACTTGGGACTTTTATCCCTTTTCTTTTTCAACCTTGATTTTCCCTTGGCTGGCTCAGGGAACCCTTTCATCTAAGGATGTAACTGACATGCAGCGCTGCTCATTAACACAATCCCCAGCCTCTTTTGACCCACCTCCACCTTCAGTTTAATGAAATATAGAGTGAGTTATTGGTGGGGAGAGAAGACAGAAATAGGGTTCACGGTGTTACCCTTTAGACATCTTCTGCACCTAGTTTAAATTTTGAAGGTGATAGAGATCTCTACTTGGTCTTTGAATGCAGGGGTAGTCAACATGGTGCCCTCCTTATATTGTTGGACAGCAGCTTCCAGGAGCCCCAGCCAGGATGGCCAGTTGTTAGGGATGATGGGCATTGTAGTCCAACAATATCGGGTGGGCTCCATGTTTGCTCTCTAGTGCATTCACAGCCACATTAATATTGGGGAGTTAGTAAGTTGGGGTGGGAGGACCAAAGGTGGTTGATCTGCCTAATCTAGAGTCCTGATAGGCTACGCCCAGCAGGGCATCAGTGATATGGAGGAGCAATCTCCTCTGTCGTTTCCCATTTATAAACTGAATTAAAGAACAGTATTTCCCTTCCATTGATAGGGAAAAGCACAGGAATGCAACCCACTCTACATCCATCTGTTACTCTGCACACTTTTGCACGTGGTCCTGGCAACCGCTGGTATGTGGCCCCTGGAAGGCTGCCCATGCACTAATGCAGCCCCCAGGGTGAAGAATGTTCCCTGCTCCTGAACTATCTGCTCAACCAGAGTACTGAAGGCCTGTGGGGTCAGGCTACTCCAAGAGATCTGTATTTCACTGAGGAACAGAAGAGGCATAGAGGAGGGACATGACCAACTACTGATCCTTCTAGTTCAGTACTGCTTGGCAGCAGCTGTCTTGAGTTCCACACAAGCAAGACCGTCGCAGTGAGTTTCCCCTAGCACAACTGTTGCGTTGGATTCCTCTGTTTCACAGCATGAAAATTCACCCTTCTGCTAGAGCAACAACCCTTGAGGTAGCTGACAGAGCATTTTGGATACAGCCCATAAAATCCATGGACCACCTCCATCTGCATGCTCATTGGTTTCTTCAAAGGCTTCTGCAAAGGTCATGAGGCAAGTCTGTCTTTTTCTGATGATGGAACTTTGTGATAAAGAATGCCATGCTTCTTCTTTTAGTTCTTTTACTGTGTTATGAGTATGAGTTATGACCAAGCAAGGAACGTCCTATTTTTGTATTTGGGGAGGGGGGTGGGAATAAAAAGCAACTGTAAATTAAAAAACATTTGCTTTGTTGATGTACGTACACCTTTGCTGCAATCCCAGAGTAAAATACAGCTGGGTATGTTGGAGGGGAAGGAGGAATAACCCTCATACCGAGCAGTGATCAGTGGCAAAAATAGTACAGTAAATCACATTTTAGAAGACTGCCAATATGTTTACAAAATGGATTCCTCTGGAGAAATGGCGGAAAAATGTAAAATAAAAGAACACTGCACCAATGGCAGCAATGGAATAAAAGGGCCCCACCAGGTAAAACCTCGTAAGTGAACCCTGAGCAAAGTATAAAATGAAATTATTCTGCACAGTGGAAATGTTCTATGTGCTTTTGGGTTCATATTTTTTTGATCTATGCCATCACAGCTGTGAGCCTGTATTTTTGAACAGCAGGAAAAAATGGACATTTGGCAGTATAAAGGAGCCATTCCGCATGCAATGCCCCTCGCTTAACTTTCAAATGTGCATTTTATTATTGTGGTTGATGCTCGACCCTCTTTTCCAAGTGATTTGGGGTTCTTGGGGTGCAGCATCTAGCCAGGTTTGCTTTCTTTTGGAAGGAAGTCACTGGGTGTGTGGGGTGCTGATTTGTATTTTGCAAAATCTGTGCTTATTTGCAAACATACAGGTTGAGCATAAGTGAAGGCACAGTTTCAACACTACAATAGCCTGCCACAGTCCATTGCTCTCACATCAGATCTCTAGTGAGTCACCCAACACCCTAAGATCTTTGTTGCAGACTATCCCATGCATTTTGCCCATGACTTATTTACATTTGTAAGAACATTTGTGACGGGGTTGGATATATATTTTTTCAGGGTCTTATCATCTCTCCCCATCTCAGTGATTCCCAAAGTGATGGTACTTGTCTGCTCCCAGGTTCCTTTGGCACACGCTTGTCTTTGATAGTTGTAATCGTTGGCACCTGCGTGGAAATTAAATGCATAAATTGCATTTATTAATTATAGCATTCTGGGAGTCATTGTGAAAGATCAATATATATAAGTTGCATGACGGTGTCTTTCCACAGCTGTAATCATTTCCATCAGAACCCTTCAGGAATTACAGTAACCCATGATTCATTCATAATTCACCATTTCCATTATTCCTTCCCCACATTTAGCATGTGGCAAAAATTTATAGCTTCATTTACATTGTGTTCTATGAATAATAGAAGGAATACATTGAAGAGACCATGGGAAATGATTGTGTTGGTGCGCACATGCATGCTGAAAGCTGGGAGATCTGCATCACAATGAGGGTTGTTTGCCTTCTTCACTATATGTATTGACAAAGGCTGCAGCTGCAAGAAAAGGGGGTTATTTCCAGCAGCCGCCATTAAATGCAGAATCTTTCTCCTTGAACTTCCAAGTGGGACAGTGATGGAGCCTCAGATAAGTAGCAGGTAACAAAAGACAGAAAGAGAGAGATGATGGTTGCAGGTTCTGATCCATAGCAGACGACATTGTGAGATGGAGGCACTTGCTTGGCTTCCCGGCTCACAAACAGGGGCAAGGTGGTGATGAGGTCAGCGTGGTGCAAAAGCACCAGCAGAACCAATCTGGTGCTCCTGCTGGTGCATTTACACCACACCAACCTCCCTGCATTGACTGCCTGGACCCCTTGGCATTGTGCTGCTAATGAGTTGCCACCCTGAACACACACATAAGGTGGGGGGGGAGTGGGTGATGCAGTTACACAGCATTTTCTTCTTCTTTTGCCACTGTTATCATTGTGGCAGCAGTCCTTCAGAGCTCCTGGGGCCCTTGGCTAGTGCCTCACCTAGCCAACTGTTGTCACTGGTCTGCATGGGGCTAAGTTTTGCTTTATTTTGATCTTAATGGCCTTGCATCAGTAAAAGCAAAATAGCTTTTTGCTCTGAATGTGAAAGCATCTTTCAAAAACTAAACTTGAGGAATGAAAAAAAGAAAAAAGGAAGCAGCTTCAGCCTTTCTACAAAAGGGCTTGACATGAAACATACACACACCTTCTTAAGGATTTCAGAGAATATTTAAAAAGCATTTGGCAATTGTATTTATAGAACACAAGTCAGCCTTCTGTTTGTTCCCTATTCAAAGGCTTTCCTTTCTCCTTTCCCACCCCACCTTCAATAAATCATGTGTTAAGAAACCTGTTGGATGCTTCCATCAGTTCTATTATTAATCTCCATCTTTATTTTTTCTTATAGATAAAGAATCTTAAAGAAGGAATTGTTCTTATGCTGTAAGTTTCAATAATAATTTGTCAAAGTTCACTTGTGAAATGGCTGTACTGTTGACTCTTTCTTCCAGTTTGATGTGCCTGGCATCAGAGACATGCCTGATGAAAATAAGCACTTATTTTCCCCAATATTTTCTCAACGCTTTTGCCTTTGTTGTTTAAATTTGTAAGCCCTGGACTTCCGGAGGCGGCGCCAACGGCAATGGCGGTCTCCTTCTGAGTAGGAGGAGAAGCTCAGTAGAAAGAGGGTCTGTTCCGCTACGGCGAAGCGGGGACCCGACTTGAAATCGCAGGCAGAAAGAGCCTGCGAGCGTGGGACCCAGCAGGCACCTTTTGCGCCCCCCGTTTTTTGCGAGGGAGCCCCGTAAGGGGCTCCGGTGTGCAGCGGGAGCGGCGCGGTGCTACGGGTCGATTGCTGCGTCTACAGAGCGAAGCCGCGTAGCTGTTGCCGGAGAGCGCTGACCTTCTTCCTTTGAAATTTGGCTTTAAAAAAGAACACCCGTGAGTAGGGGGATTTAAGAAACTTGGATTTGAGAACAAAAAATCTGTGAATTTGGGCTCCGAAGCGGAAAGGTGTAAAAAGGAAGTCCGTCTTTCCGTTTTGTAAAAGATTAAAGCAAAGACCTTTTTGTGCTATTACTTTAATGTGGACTGTAAAACTTCAACTCTAAAGCACCAAAAGAAAGAACTCCCCCGTTAGTGGAGAGGGGGGAAGTTAAGAAAGTGACTGTATTTCTTCTGGGGATCTTCTGGGAATTTAAATAGATTTTTTTCGAACTCTCATGGGAACGGACTGTCAGATTAAAGAGGATTGCTACATTTGAGCTCGCACTGACTGTGGATACAGTAAATATTTAAGATCTAACTCTGCAAAAAGTTGCATCTTGAGTTCTATTTGGGCTGAATACTTAGTTTCAATTAAAGAGGGGACACGGAAAGTTACAAAAGACTTTGTTGTTTGGTTACTGAGAACTTTATGGTGGCTACTGTGTCCCCCTAGAGGACTATTGAAGTTAGTATCTGACTGGAGGAATTTTCCACTGCTAACTTTGGGGACTTTCCACTGCAAGGCTTGACTGTGGGAATTGACCTTGACTGAAGATAAAGGGGAATGACTGACCAAAGAGCAACAAGATCCAAGGTCAAAGTGCAACAATCTACTTCAGTCTCCCAGCAACGCAGGGCATCTGTGCCTGGCCTCCCTGTGACTCAGGAGGAAGACCCAGGGCAAATTGAGCCAAAAGGAATGGCCTCAGAAGGGGAATTTACATCTGTGTTGAATAAAATCTATGAAAAATTGGAAGGCCTAAGTAAACAGGTCTCAGATCAGTCAGCTGAAATTAAAGGGAACACAGCTAGCATCAACTCAAATACTAAAGCTATAGAAAAATTGTTGGAGGAATCTGCGACTACCAGGAAAATAGCTGAGGAGGCAAAGGAAAAAGCCGTGGCTGTGGAGGAAGAAATTAAACCAATACGTAAACAGATTGGGGACCACCAGGCCCTATTGTCTATGGTTGAATTGAGAGAGAGGCAGACGAACCTGAGGATCAGGGCGGTGCCAGAACTTGAGAAAGACAATCTGAATGACTATCTCTCACAGGAATTTCAGAAATTTTGGAATTTGGAGCTGGACAAAGATTTTAAGATAGTGAGCGCCTTCAGACTTGGAAGAGGAGGGAGGAAAAACAGGGTGAGAGACTGTTTGGTGACCCTCCGATCGAAAGAGGAACGAGACAAAATATTGAGTGCTCACTTCCAGAAGACCTTAGAGATTAACGAGTCCAGAGTGGAGATTTTTAAAGATATTCCGAAACACCTTCTGGATTTGAGAACCAATTACGGAGACTTGGTGGCCCTGTTGAGAAGGAACACTATTGCTTTCAGATGGGAGTTCCCCCAGGGACTGTCCTTTACGTTTAAGGGGAAAAAGTACAGGATTAGATCAGTGGAAGATAAGGAAAAATTTCTGAGAGATTTTGAAGAAGATCTACAAAAGGAAGCGACAGATTTGCCAAAAGCCTTGAGACCAGGAGTTGACATAGCACCACCACCTTTGGGATTTGACAAAAAAAAGAAGATACCACCGCAAGAACTTGACGAGCTTTTGGGAGCGGCCGGAGGAAACTAAAATAAATACACTATGTCTCTGCAATTATTAAGTTGGAACATTCACGGTTTGAATTCTCCGGAGAAGAGGAGGAAAGTATTTCATATATTGAAAAAGGAACAATTGGATTTAATTTGCTTGCAGGAAACTCATGTGGTAAGGCTCCATAGGAAAGTTCTTATCAACAAAAGGTTGGGTCAAGAATTTATTTCATCTGATAAAGTTAAAAAGAGAGGAGTTGTTATATACGCTAAAGAGAGCCTATCACCGAAATTTGTTTTTAAAGATGAACAAGGAAGGTTTATCGCAATTGAGATTCAACTACAAGGTGAAAAATATCTGATTCTAGGAGTATATGCACCAAATGAGGGGAAATCTGAATTTTTTAAGAAATTGCATGAGACATTGTTGGACTATATGGACTATAACATCATTTTGATGGGAGATATGAATGGAGTGGTATCTACTAATATGGATAAGTCGCAAAGACAGGTGGTAACTAAAGATGGAAGACTACCAAAAACATTTTTTGAATTGACTGACAATATGGATCTGATTGACACTTGGAGAACTAAGAACCCCCTTGGAAGAGAGGGAACATTCTTCTCTGAAGCCAACATGACATGGACAAGAATTGATCAAATATGGATAACTAGAGGACTGGCACCTAAGATTCGAAAAGTGGAAATCTGCCCTAAAACTTGCTCCGACCACAATGCAGTAAAGATGGAGATGAAACTAACGCTAATCGGCTCCTTCAGATGGAGGATGAATGACGCCCTGTTTAGAGACCAGGAGGTGATTAAGAAGGCCCAAAAAACATTGAAAGATTATTTTGAGATAAATTTAAACACTATGGTGGAAAAAAGAACAATCTGGGACGCAGGTAAAGCGGTCATGAGGGGGTTTCTGATTCAACAGAACGCAATAAAGAAGAGAATCCAAAATGAGAAAAAAGATAAAATCTTGGAAAAAATAAAAGAAGGAGAGAAGAGATTAAGAGCGAAACCAAAATCCCAAGAAATTCTGAGGGAAATTAAGTTATATCAAGTACAATATATGAGAATGATAAACCAGGAAGTGGAATGGAAAATTAAACAGATGAGACAAAAGTCTTTTGAATCGGCTAACAAATGTGGGAAACTGCTTGCATGGCAGATGAAGAAAAGACAGAAATTAAATACTATTACAAGTTTGGAGGTAAATGGAAAGATTATACAGAACCCATTGGAAATTAGAAACTGCTTCCAGAGATTTTTCAAACAACTTTATACACAAGGGCCACAGAAAGAGACTGAGTTAGACCAATTTCTGAGGAAAAATGGATTACAAAAAATTTCTCAAGAAAAGAGGATAATGTTGAGTGACAAAATTACAGAACAGGAAGTGGAGGGCGCCATTCGGAATATGCAGCTGGGCAAATCTCCAGGACCAGACGGTTTAACCTCCAAATACTACAGAGTTTTGAAAGATTGGTTAATTCGACCACTAACGGAGGTGTGCAATGAGATATTAGAGGGGAAAAAGGCGCCGGAGTCGTGGCAGGAAGCATATATTACACTTATACCAAAAACTGAGTCTGAAAAGACGCAACTTAAGAACTACCGCCCCATATCCCTTCTTAATGTGGATTACAAAATATTTGCGGACATTTTGGCAAATAGATTAAAGAAAGTACTATTGGAAGAGATTCATAAGGACCAAGCTGGCTTTCTCCCGGGTAGACACTTGTCGGACAATACGAGGAATATAATTAACATTTTGGAGAAGCTGCAAGTGAATATAAACACTAAAGCAGTTTTAATTTTTATAGATGCGGAGAAAGCCTTTGACAATATTTCTTGGAATTTTATGAAGAAAAATCTTCAGGGGATGGGGGTGGGCCAAGGGTTTGAAAATGGTATAAGTGCAATTTACTCAGAACAAAAGGCTAAATTAATTGTGAATAATATGGTGACAGAGGGATTTAAGATAGAGAAAGGCACACGACAAGGCTGCCCAATTTCCCCATTGTTATTCATCACTGTCCTGGAGGTATTATTGAATATGATTAGAAGGGACCGTTTGATAAAAGGTATTCAGGTCGGAGCTAAGCAATATAAACTGAAAGCATTTGCAGACGATTTAGTTCTAACATTACAGGAGCCAGAATCTAGTTCGAAAAGAGTTTTGGAAGTGATTCAAGAATTTGGGAAGATGGCTGGTTTTAAGTTGAATAAGTCTAAAACTAAAGTTCTTGAGAAAAATTTAACACCGATTGAGAAAGATAGGTTTCAGAAGGAGACAGGCCTAACAATAGTAAAGAAAGTTAAATATTTGGGGGTTAATATGACAGCTAAGAACCTAAACTTATTTAAAGATAACTATGAGAAATGTTGGTTAGAAGTGAAGAAAGATCTAGAGATATGGTCAAACTTGAAGCTTTCCTTGTTGGGTAGAATTGCGGCTATAAAGATGAATGTACTGCCAAGGATGTTATTTCTGTTTCAATCTTTGCAAATTTTGGACAAGATGGACTGTTTCAAGAAGTGGCAGAGAGATATTTCTAGATTTGTCTGGCAGGGCAAGAAGCCCAGAATAAAATTTAAAATATTAACTGATGTTAAAGAAAGAGGTGGTTTTGCCCTGCCAGACCTGAAACTTTATTATGAATCGGCCGCATTTTGCTGGCTGAAAGAATGGCTGCTTCTTGAAAACACAGACATTTTGGACTTAGAAGGTTTTAACAATGTTTTTGGGTGGCATGCATATTTGTGGTACGACAAGGTTAAAGCTCATAAGGCATTTAAAAATCATATTGTCAGGAAAGCATTGTTTAATGTCTGGTTAAGATATAAAGACTTACTGGAGAATAAAACCCCAAGGTGGCTGTCACCAATGGAAGCAAAGGCATTGAAAAAGTCCAATATGGAGGCCAAATGGCCGAAATATTGGGAAATATTGGAACAAGAAGGAGATAAACTGAAATTGCAGAGTTTTGAGAAATTAAAAGATAAGGTGCGAGATTGGCTGCACTATTTTCAAATAAGAGAAGTCTATAACTTGGATAAAAAAATAGGCTTCCAGGTGGAAAAATCTAAATTGGAAACTGAGTTGTTAGAATCCAAAACTAAAACACTCTCAAGAATGTATAACTTGCTGCTAAAATGGAATACACAGGATGAAACAGTTAAATCTGCTATGATTAAATGGGCACAAGATGTTGGTCATAACATCATGTTTGCTGACTGGGAATGGTTGTGGACCACAGGTATGAAATTTACGGCATGTAATGCCCTAAGAGAGAATATTATGAAAATGATATACAGGTGGTACATGACACCAGTCAAGCTTGCAAAAATCTACCACTTGCCTGACAATAAATGTTGGAAGTGCAAAGAAAGTGAAGGAACATTCTTTCACCTTTGGTGGACATGCCCAAAGATTAAGGCTTTCTGGGAGATGATATATAATGAAATGAAAAAAATATTTAAATATACATTCCTTAAGAAGCCAGAGGCCTTTCTCTTGGGCATGGTGGGCCAATTGGTGCCAAAGAAAGACAGAAATTTCTTTATGTACGCAACAACAGCGGCAAGAATTCTCATCGCAAAGTATTGGAAGACACAAGAGCTACCCACCCTGGAAGAGTGGCAGATGAAGTTGATAGAGTATATGGAACTGGCGGAAATGACTGGCAGAATTCGAGACCTGGGAGAAGAGTTGGTGGAAGAAGACTGGAAGAAATTCAAAGACTATCTTCAGAAATATTATAAAATTAATGAATGCTAAAATTGTGCTTGGATTGGCAATAAGTGGTAATTAGTGATAAAAGTTAATAAGATTATGCAAAAAAATAGGTATCGATATGCTTGAAAATATGGATATAGTATATGTTATGGTATAAAGTTTAACATTTGAAAAAGGGTAAGAATTTGCTGAACTAAATATTTGAATGGGAATACAAAAGGGGGGAGGCGTGAGGAGGTCAAGAACATAAGCATATGAAATTGAGGTTATTTGAAAAATGGATTGGTTTTAACTTTTTTATGTTTAAATTTAATTTTTCTTAATTAGTTGTGCTTTTTTTGTATTTTTGGTGTTTCTTTCTTTTTTTTTGTAATCTAGGGTTTTTTATTCTGTGAATTTTTATCTTTCTTTTCTGTAAAACTCCAATAAAAATCTTTATAAAAAATAAATAAATTTGTACGCCCTGAGAGAGACCACTCTTTGTATATTTCATTTCCTCTTTCAAAAACAGGCTGTGCAAGGGGCCACTTGTTCTTAGGCCTAGTTTGTTTGTTTGTTCACTTATTTTATTTATGCTACAGAAATTTCTACATGGCCATTCAGTCAAGATCCCAGGGTAGCTTAAGAATGACACCACCAAATCAAAGCAGAATAAAACAGCAAAGACCATGTTGAGTCAGACCATTGGGCCATTTCACTCAGTATTGTCTACACTGGCAATAACTTTCCAGGATTTCAGTTGAGAGTATCCCCCAGCACTATCTGGAAATGGCAGGGATTGAACCTTTTGCATGCAAAGCAGATGTTCTACCACTGAGTCCCAACTCTTTCCCCAAAAAACATACGATCACCATGACTTGATAACAAAGAAAACATGGTGCTTAATTTTGTGCAGTTCTCTATAATAAGGCAAATGTTTCTTATTTCGAAAGAATTTTAAAAGATCAGATTATGAAAATCATGGAAAGGTCTTTACCTGGTTCCAAATTAACATCAGAATATGTGCTAGGCAAGCATCCCTGGGAGATCATTCCATAGTTTGGGTACCACCAATAAGGCCATCTCACTTTCAACAACCCACCACACCTCTTTTTTCTTTTCTTTTTTTTAAATGGGTGGTCTATCAGATACCATTGCCCCAAGCCATGAAGGTGAAGACCAGCACTTTAGATGGAGTCTAGAAACACACCAGTCCCATGAGAGCAGCCTGTACAAGTTCTGAAGTTCTGGCATATCCAGGTACGTAGGACAGGGGAGACCACAGTGAGAACAGGATGCTGGACTAGGTGGGCCAACGGATTGATCCATCAGGCTCTCCCTATATGCTGATCTTCTCAGTTTGTCTCAGAATTAAGCCTGCATTAGTTCAGGCTATTGGGTTCCTAACCCTTCTTCTGAGACTGACTGGAGGAATTGTCCCATTAGTTCTCCCTCTTTTTTCTTTTCTCTACACTGAACGTTGAGTTTACAGTACATCCGTTCTGGTCTATTGAATATTTTATTAATAGACGGGATCCTAATATTGCTGTATTACAGTCTCATCAAGCTGATTATTGTGAAGCTGTTGCAATATTAATGGCATTTATACTACTAGGACCATAGGCTGTATAATAAATGTAGAAGAGATTTTAGTAGATTGGAATAAATGGTAGAACATGAAGCTAGAAAGCTGCTTATACAATAAAAGGTCTTCATTTCAACCAGCCTTTATTTTTAAGCAGGAGGTCTCTCTCTCTCTCAAATAAAACACACCAATGAATTCCTAAAATCTAAAAATACAATTCTCCCATTGTTGAACCTCCTGATAGTTTCTTTTGATCACACATCTTGAAGTAACACATCATCAAACTGACAGCCGGGTGCTGATTTAAGGCCCAGACAGATCATTAGAGCATTGCCAACGTAAGGATGTATTAGCGCAACACATCATCAGCATGTTAGCACACGGACAATGTATCACTCTCAACCGCGGCATTGGTAGAAAGGGATGCACTGGGGAACCGTGGCTCCTTTTATACTTAAAATTGAAGGGTCTTTAAAAGAATAAATAAATATGAATAGCATACTTTCACGGAGCTGGAAGGAGAAACCTGTTTAAGCGACCAATAATTCAAGACCAGTTTTAGAGCAATGGTTTCTATAAGGCATAGAAACAGAGAAGGGATGTTTAGGATTGTATTGACCTATTTTAGAGCATCATTTTCAACCTATCTACGCAATCCAGTTAATGGAGGGCATTCCCCATACTGTTGCTTAAAAGTGCTTCTTTTTGATCAAAAAGGCTCTACAAAAGATAAACATTAGTTAAGACTATAAAACCAGAATTCTGTCAAAATGCTTGCTGGATTAAAAATGAAGTCTTCAGAAGGCACCAGAAGTTCAACAGGGGTGTGTGGGTGTGTCTGTCTGACCTCAACTGGAAGGGAGTTCCATAAAATTGAGCCCACAATATTGAACTGATGGCTGCTGGTTGATTTGAGTCACATATCTGAGCCATGAGAGACCACTAACAGTGACTCCCCTGAAGACCCCAGCGATCGTGCAGGGACATAAGGGATCAGATGGTCCCCGAGATATCCAGGACCCAAGTTGTGAAGGGCCTTGTAAATTAATAAAAGAACCTGGAACCCAGTCCAACAGATGTATGGGCAGCTAGTGCAAGCTTTTCGGCACCCTAAGTTGGAGGCAGGCAGTAGTCTACCCACGTCAAGAGCCAGCTGCAGCATTTTGCACTAGCTGGAGATTCCAGACAAGGCCCAAGGGTAGCCCCACATTGAGAGACTTGCAATGTAGCACTGCTGCTGTTGCCTTATAGGGGGAAAGACTGAAGTGGGCAGCACTCCCACTCCACCCATTTTAATGCAGGTGTTAGCAGTATGTGCCTCCTGCAAATGTTTCATCTACCCCCTCTCCCCATAGCCAAAGGGTCCCTCCTGATTCCGCTCCCCCATATGGCTACGTGCAGAATGGTTCAGCCCTCGGAATTGTCCCCTTTCAGCCAAACTCTCTGACATCTGGCCAGCCAATGAATAACAGAGAAAGGGCAGGTGCGGTGTCAAGTGTGTGCAGTAGATTTGTGTAGCCGAGCTGCCTTTTCTTAACCTTTACATCTTTCCAATCAATGTCGCTTTGTCAGGGAGTGAGAGCCCTCTGCATTTCAGGTTCCCGTAACTGATCAAACCTGCCTAAAAGATGCATTGAATGAAACAATTCATTTGGACGTTGAAAAGGGGTTTCTTGTCCTTTCTCGGAGAGGCATGCACAATAACATTTACAGTGCAGTAATGCAGACTGAGCAGCAGCCTTAGAGATCTCACTGTCTTCTTAATATGGTTTGATAAATCCTTGCTGGGTTATGCTTCATCACAGTGCTTCACCTGGAAGTAAGCTTACTGCTTTTATTTTAATATTCTAGCATGAAAGCAATGTATCAGAAGAGCGAAGGTAGAAAATTAACCAATTTCCAATTGGGTTTTTGAAAAAATCTGTGAGTGCTTTGGAAGGTTCCAGATCCATAAGCTTCAGATATGAAGCACTAGGGTTACAAACATAAGATGAATCTGATGGATGAAGCCAATAGCCCATCTAAGCCAGCCCACCCCCTTCTCACAGTGGTTAAAGGCAGCATTTCTTTCAAGATTTGCGTGGCAATTCCTAGTAGCCTTGGGGTTAAACACAGATGTAATGATAATCTGGGCTGGCTCTGCCATTAGGCAGAAGGCTGAGGTGCCTCAGGCGGTGGATATTTAGTAGCAGAGAGTGAGCAAAACAATGTGCCACATGGTCTCCTCTTAATTCTGCATGTTGACCTTGGGTATGGTGGAGGACCCTGTTCCATCACCAGAGTGGAAGTAGGAATGAGTCTAGTCAATGGAGGCAATTCTTGGAGTGGGGCAGAGTCATTATGCTAGCTTCCCAGCAGGTGGGATGTTGTTAGTTACCTGGAGGAAGGGGGTGGGGCAGTATGGAGGTTGTCAAGGTGCAAATACAGTGGCAGGAGCTCTAGATTGCCTCTGCTGGTGTGCTTGCACTACGTCAATCTCCTTGCCCCCCATTTCCCAGTAAGCAACAGTGACCCACCTGTTGGGAAGCTATCTGTCCCACCTGTATAGATATTCCTGCTAGTCCAATTGTGTACATGAAATGAAGAAGATGATTTCTCCTTTGTTTCAGACCCCACCATGGTATTGAACCCAATTGTCTCTGGCTGCTCTGTACTTTATTTTTTAACTCTGCAATTATGAATTGCACAGTTATCACCACTGCTGTCTTGGCCCTTAAATCCACATGTTTAATTTGGATTGCCTGTATGTTCTTTTGAACCAGGAAGCTCTCGTTTAGCGTTCCCTGCCCCAGTCCCAATGGACAATATGGTCCCTCTGTTCTTGCAATATCCTCATTTGTGTGATGTCTTCCCTCTTTTGTGCTCAGAATCTCAAATGGTCCCTGCGAGGAACTGCTGATTCAAGACCGCTTGAAATTAATCAAAATCTTATCTTGCATCCTAATTTTGGCCTACTTATGAGATGCATATTTCAGAGGAAATTCTAGCTTATTCTAATATTTGGTTTTAAAAAATTAACAAACCCTGAGGATCTTTGGATAAAGATGTTTGCCTCTCAACTGGAAGATGAAGAATGCCCAAGTTCCCTAACAAGCAGTGGTGTCTAGTCCATTAGGGCAAACAGGATGCTGCCCCACCAGCTTCTGTCTGCTCTAAGTCAGCCCCCACCCACTTGACTCCTTACTTAACACCATTCAGAGAGTGGCCCTGCCTTTCATTGGTTCTCTGGCTGTACCCACTGTTGATCTCCCTGCTTTCTGCCCCCCCCCAGTCACCACTGCTAGTAAGTCATTCATACGGTGTACAATCCACAACATTCACATGCCCACGATTCTAGGATTCTTTCACAGTAGAGTTAAGGTTGTCGAGACACGTGCTTCCTCCAGCAGGCTTTTTAGCAGCGAGCTTAAGTTAGACGTGTGGCTGGCATCGGAATTAAGCTCAAGTCAATTTACCAAACATAAAACACACTTGACCTTGAATGGATTAATTTACTCTCAGGAGCCTCCTCCTGTATAACAAATAGGGAGCTCTTTGGCTACATGGCATTTTACAGATCTCCCCACTCTATAGTGATCCAATTGCAAAGTCTAGCACATAGGGATATCATGAGTGCTTAATAACAATCCTTGGAGGGCTCTTGGATGTGGGGGAAAAAACCCATTAGTGGATTAGTTTGAGCTCTGGGGCATTTGTTTGTCATAGGTCCTTTAAACCTAATCTCTTCCCTGATGAATGCTGTACATTATGTTGTCTGTTTCTGGAATATTTTATTTAAGCATACAGTTGGCCTTGGACTTGTTTTTTTCTGTTGTAGGTTTTGTTGTTGTTGTTGTTGTTGTTGTTGTTGTTGTTGTTATTATTATTATTATTATTATTATTATTATTATTGGGATGAGGGAGCATGCACTGCATCAGGGGTGGGGAGCTTCAGGGCTGGATACCTCTCTCTTTGACCCCTGGGACTTTCCCCAGGCCACACAACATCCCAGAGTCCACACCATCACTGAGTGTTTTTTTTGGCCTGGCCATTTCTCTGTCCACTTTTGCATATGGCCTTGGCCACTACTGGTATGCAGCCACCTGAAGGTCTGACTGCATTGCCTCATACGAACCTGCCCAGGCTCTGAGATTTTTGGGGGGGAGGACCTTCTCTCAGTCTCACCATCCTCATAGGCATACTTGGTGGCAAGGGGGCCAACTCCTAGGGGCTGAGCCCTTTTGGGGGCCCCAATATTTTGGGGGAGAGGGCCAGCCCCCCCCAATGTTCAAAGCATAGCTGTCAACTTTTCCCTTTTCTTGTGAGGAATCCTATTCGGAATAAGGGAATTTCCCTTAAAAAAGGGAAACGTTGACAGCTATGGTTCAAAGGGGGTGGAGAAGGCCAAGAGCAGAGTAGAGCACAGTGTAGTGTCAGTGGCCAGCTTCTTCCCCTCCTGCTGCTGCTGTGGAGAGGAGGGAGTGGGGAAGCAGACCCTGGCTGGCGGCAGCAGCAGCAGCAGGAAGAGGAGGAGGAGGAGGAACTGCCAGCCATCCAAGCCGCGCCACAACATTTGGCTCTGCTGCCTGGCTCCTCCCAACGTTCTGATGTCTCACCTGCAGACCATCCAAGTGTCCCTATTTCCCAGGGATGTCCCTGAATTAGAGAAGCCGTCCTGGTTTCTGATTTGGAATGTCCTGCTTTTCCTTAAAGGTAAAGGTAAAGGGACCCCTGACCATTAGGTCCAGTCGTGACCGACTCTGGGGTTGCGGCACTCATCTTGCTTTATTGGCCGAGGGAGCCAGCGTTCAGCTTCCGGGTCATGTGGCCAACATGACTAAGCCGCTTCTGGCGAACCAGAGCAGTGCACAGAAACGCCGTTTACCTTTCCACCGGAACGGTACCTATTTATCTACTTGCACTTTGACGTGCTTTTGAACTGCTAGTTTGGCAGGAGCAGGGACTGAGCAACAGGAGCTCACCCCGTCACGGGGATTCAAACCACCGACCTTCTGATCGGCAAGTCCTAGGCTCTGTGGCTTAACCCACAGCACCACCCGTGTCCCTGTTTTTCCTTAGGATGCCCCTATTTTTATTGGGGAAACGTTGGAGGGTCTGGAATAGGACGTCCCTATTTTCATTGGAGAAATATTGGAGGGTATGGAGTTATCCAATCCCCGAGCCATCTGAAGGCAATCCTGTATAGGGAAGTGTTTTTTTATTTTTAATGTTTCATTATCTAATTATATATGTTGGAAGCTGCCCAGAGTGGCTGGGGAAACCCAGTAAGATGTGTGGGGTATAAATAGTAAAATTTTCATTATGGAATGGGACATCCCTTTTTTTGTCGGAGAAATGTTGGAGGGTATGCACATGCCATGTCGCCCCTCCTTCTCCCTCAGATGTTGGCACCTCTGCTTGGTGGGGGTGCAGGAGAGGGTCTTCTCAGTGGCTGCTCCCAGACTTTGGAACTTCTTTCCTATGGGAGTTAGACTGGCTCAATCTGTGTTGTTCCTCTGTGGGTTGGTGAAGACCTTTTTATTCCAACAGACCTTTGGGAACTGACTGTTTTTAAGGAAAAGGCTAGTGCTGTGGAGTTTTATTGTTATTACCTGCATTTTTAATATATCTTTTTATATTATTTTAATTCCATCCATGTTTAATTACTTTTTAATGACTCTCTTTTCAATGTTTTAGCTTTTTTACTTGGATTTTTATATTTTTATCTGTATGTTACCTTGAGTCGTGGTCTGGGAAAAAAGCAGGGTATAAAAAAATATAACAACAAGAAGAGCAACAATAATAGTGGAGAAATCAGAAATCAGCTAACTATTATGTTAGATGTATTCTTGATTGCCTGCATAAGCCTGGCAGAATTGAAAAGTTGTCAGTAGGCATTTAAAAGTTGAAACAGAAGGCACTTATTTGTGACAATAACATACAAAAATGGATTCTATATCGAAAAATTGCTCACAGAAATATGTAATTAGTCGGAACTGCATATAAAAACATGTTTTTAGGAGAAATTCAAATTAAAATGCTGAGAAATCATCAGGGCTTTTTTTTAAAAAAATGCAAATTTCTATAGAAACCTGGGGAATTGAATTTAAGATTGGAAAAAAAGAGAAACAGAAATAACCAAAATTTACAGAGCTGTCCATCCCTACCCTGGATGGACCTTGGCACAACTCAGGAAGGCAAGTCCACAATTTTTCACCCTCTCTCCTACAGCAAACGGAGAAGCTAGGGTCCAGGGGAGATCAAGCCATTTCAATAGATGTAATGGCCTTGTGCAGGGCTTCTGTGCTAGATATAAGGGCTCTTATATTTCAGAGGGGTTCATGGGCTTTCTGGAACCTTTCTAACCTTCACCAAGATCCTACAGATACTTAAGAATGACATAACAGCTGGAGGAAATTTGATAGGTCCATGGGTTTGAAAATTCAATTTATCTGTGAAGATTTTGACCAAAATGTAACCCAATAGTCATGCAGAAGATGGCCAGAAACTTGCAAAAGTTACCCCCCACCCCAAAATATTGCCATTTCAACAATCAAATTACAGTGTGATAAGCCTGTTTTGAAGCTTTTGTAGCACTGCGCTGAGTTTAATGCCTTTTCATGAATCCTCTCAAGCGTTCCTGATTTTTCAAGTACTCCCCTGATTGTTCATTCAGAGTTATTTCCATCCACTTTTCATCTGTGGTTTGTCTCATTAAAACTGGGCACTTCAGAAATGATATAAAAGTTTAAAACACATTCAAGAAGCCCTCAAATATACCACTTTCTGAGCCTTTATTCCACTATTTCAAAAGATACCTCTAATTGTGGTCTTTTGTCCCTTCCAAAAAAAAAAAAAAAAAAAGAGGCACAGTTTTACCTTCTAAAAAACCCTGAGCAATGGCCTCATGTTGCTATTATGAGGGTCTTCTATCATGCTGATATTATGTATGATCTCACGCTGGAATAGGATATGGGTAATGATCAATCGCAGAACCATTTTTTTTGGTGTCATTAAAATCCCTTTGTAAGTCAACCTCTTTCCTCCCCTCCCCCTTCCACATGACTTTACAATTAAAGTTGTAAGTTGGCGTTAAAGGTAATTGATATCCATTTATCTGCAGGACTGTTGCTGAAATGCATAAAAAACAAAACAAAAAGAAAGGGTTTGTCAGCCCTCCCATCTAAATGCCTACAAAGAGCCAGCTGGTATTTAAAATCTACACTGAATCATTTACACACAATTCCCAATCAAAACCCATTCTGGTTTGTGTGAAGCTGCATTAATAAGCAATCAATATCATCAGGTAATGTGACAGTTGTGGTAGTTATGGCTGTTTTTAGCACACGCAGAAACACCTTGAGCATATGCATGCTACCTTAGCTACTACAGTGCAGTCATATGGTTCCAATGTAGAAACTTCACTTCCATTTAGAACATCAGGCTTTGTCCTACAAACACGTGTGTGTTGGGGAAATCTCATGCATGAATGCCAAAAATTCTACGTTTAGGCACAGTGAGGTGATTATCTCAGGCAGCAGGTTCTAGGATGGTGAGATGTTGGAGGCTGGAGTCACCTTTCTCCGTATGGGCCTGAACCCTGAGCTCACTATTTGCATGCCACCTCTGTGGGAGCTCCAGAGGGTGGCAATGGGAGAGTGGGTCACAGAATCATAGAACTGTAGAATTGGATGGGACCCCGAGGGTCATCTAGTCCAACCCCCTGCAATGTAGGAATAGGGCCTTTTGTGCAGAAGCTTCCCTCTGAGGGAATGCTCTCCCCAGGAAGGCCCACTTTATGCCAACTTACTTAGCTGCTGAGAGGTCGAGCAGAAACATTCCCCCTGTCTTTTTCCTGTAAGAAGTAATTAGTGATTATAAATTTATTTACACCCCGTCTTTTTCCCTAACGGGACTCAAGGCAACCTACATATAAAAATGTAAGAACCATTAAAAACATAGGGGGGACCCAATAATTAAAAAGCAATTGATTATCAATGGTAGTAATGCTACATACAATTATTAAAACCATACAAATACTTACATTAAAAACAGTATGGTGCTTACCCTTTCATTAAAAGCAGTCAGTTGCCAATCAGGGTGACCGAGGCTGTTTTGGTGCCCAAACTGGGTTTGAAACCAGACTGGAATGGATCTAGATAACCTGCTTCCTCCAGGCACACTGCAGCTGGCTGCCCACCACACACTTTTTCCAGGAAAGGAATACCAGAAACGGGATAGTAGTTTCCCAAAGCTTCTGGATCCAGGGAAGAGCTCTTTAGGAGGGCCACACCCTGCCTCTTTCAAGGTGGTGGCCATAGCTGCCTCCATCAGGGAGGCATGTGGATCATTCCCTGGACCTGTGGTCTACTATATTTTGTCAGCCATAATGGGCAGGGATGAAGAGGTCATATTGTTAGCCTCAGTGTCAAAAGCATCCTGTCCACACCTTCAGGTTGCAACAATTGAAACAGATCCCACTAGGCGTAATCCCCTGATGCTCCAGAGAGCTCCAGTGGCACTGAACTAACGGTGACATCAAGTTCAGCATTCACCGGAGTTATTTTGCCACCAAAGTGATTTGTAAGTCTCTCCCACCTCTCTGTATTTGTGCAACCCCCCTCTCCCACAGTCTTATGATGAAGGTAAATGTGTACTCTTCTTATAGTTAAACCATAATTACAGTGGTACCTCAGGTTACATACGCTTCAGGTTACAGACTCCGCTAACCCAGAAATAGTGCTTCAGGTTAAGAACTTTGCTTCAGGGTGAGAACAGAAATTGTGCTCCGGCGGCGCAGTGGCAGCAGGAGGCCCCATTAGCTAAAGTGGTGTTTCAGGTTAAGAAGAGTTTCAGGACCTCCGGAACGAATTAAGTACTTAACCTGAGGTACCACTGAAGTACCACTGAAGCGAAAGGAAAGTCCAATGCTGTAAAGAAAAATATTGCATAGGAACCTGGAATGTAAGAACCATGAACCTAGGTAAGTTGGAGGTGGTCAAAAATGAGATGGCAAGAATAAATATTGACATCCTGGGCATCAGTGAACTAAAATGGATGGGAATGGGCGAATTCAGTTCGGATGACCATCACATCTACTACTGTGGGCAAGAAACCCGTAAAAGAAATGGAGTGGCCCTCATAGTCAACAAAAGAGTGGCGAAAGCTGTACTGGGATGCAATCTCAAAAATGATAGAATGATCTCGATACGAATCCAAGGCAGACCTTTTAACATCACAGTAATCCAAGTTTATGCACCAACTACTGGTGCTGAAGAAACTGAAATTGACCAGTTCTATGAAGACTTACAACACCTTATAGAAGTGACACCAAAGAAGGATGTTCTTCTCATTATAGGGGATTGGAATGCTAAAGTAGGGAGGCAAGAGATAAAAGGAACAACTGGCAAGTTTGGCCTTGGAGATCAAAACGAAGCAGGGCAAAGGCTAATAGAGTTCTGTCAAGAGAACAAGCTGGTCATCACAAACACGCTTTTCCAACAACACAAGAGACGACTCTACACATGGACATCACCAGATGGGCAGTATCGAAATCAGATTGACTATATTCTCTGCAGCCAAAGATGGAGAAGCTCTATACAGTCAGCAAAAACAAGACCTGGAGCTGACTGTGGCTCAGATCATCAGCTTCTTATAGCAAAATTCAAGCTTAAACTGAAGAAAGTAGGAAAAACCACTGGGCCGGTAAGATACAATCTAAGTCAGATCCCTTATGAATACACAGTGGAAGTGACGAACAGGTTTAAGGATTTAGATTTGGTGGACAGAGTGCCTGAAGAACTATGGATGGAGGCTCGTAACATTGTACAGGAGGCAGCAACGAAAACCATCCCAATGAAAAGGAAATGCAAGAAAGCAAAGTGGCTGTCCAACGAGGCCTTACAAATAGCGGAGGAGAGAAGGCAAGCAAAATGCGAGGGAGATAGTGAAAGATACAGGAAATTGAATGCAGATTTCCAAAGAATAGCAAGGAGAGACAAGAAGGCCTTCTTAAACGAGCAATGCAAACAAATAGAGGAAAACAACAGAATGGGAAGAACCAGAGATCTGTTCAAGAAAATTGGAGATATGAAAGGAACATTTCGTACAAAGATTACCATAATAAAGGACAAAAGTGGTAAGGACCTAACAGAAGCAGAAGACATCAAGAAGAGGTGGCAAGAATACACAGAGGAATTATACCAGAAAGATATGGATGTCTCGTGCACCCCAGGTAGTGTGGTTGCTGACCTTGAGCCAGACATCCTGGAAAGTGAAGTCAAATGGGCCTTAGAAAGCACTGCAAATAACAAGGCCAGTGGAAGTGATGGTATTCCAGCTGAACTATTTAAAATTTTAAAAGATGATGCTGTTAAGGTGCTACACTCAATATGCCAGCAAATTTGGAAAACTCAGCAGTGGCCAGAAGATTGGAGAAGATCAGTCTACATCCCAATCCCAAAGAAGGGCAGTGCCAAAGAATGCTCCAACTACCGCACAATTGCACTCATTTCACACGCTAGCAAGGTTATGCTTAAAATTCTACAAGGAAGGCTCAAACAGTACGTGGATCGAGAACTCCCAGAAGTGCAAGCTGGATTTAGAAGAGGCAGAGGAACCAGAGACCAAATTGCAAACATGCGCTGGATTATGGAGAAAGCTAGAGAGTTCCAGAAAGACATCTACTTTTGCTTCATTGACTATGCAAAAGCCTTTGACTGTGTCGACCACAGCAAACTATGGCAAGTTCTTAAAGAAATGGGAGTGCCTGATCACCTCATCTGTCTCCTGAGAAATCTCTATGTGGGACAAGAAGCTACAGTTAGAACTAGATATGGAACAACTGATTGGTTCAAAATTGGGAAAGGCGTACGACAAGGCTGTATTTTATCTCCCTGCTTATTTAACTTATATGCAGAATACATCATGCGAAAGGCTGGGCTGGATGAATCCCAAACTGGAATTAAGATTGCCGGAAGAAATATCAACAACCTCAGATATGCAGATGACACAACCTTGATGGCAGAAAGTGAGGAGGAATTAAAGAACCTTTTAATGAGGGTGAAAGAGGAGAGCGCAAAATATGGTCTGAGGCTCAACATCAAAAAAACGAAGATCATGGCCACTGGTCCCATCACCTCCTGGCAAATAGAAGGGGAAGAAATGGAGGCAGTGAGAGATTTTACTTTCTTGGGCTCCATGATCACTGCAGATGGTGACAGCAGCCACGAAATTAAAAGACGCCTGCTTCTTGGGAGAAGGGCAATGACAGGCCTAGACAGCATCTTGAGAAGTAGAGACGTCACCTTACCAACAAAGGTCCGTATAGTTAAAGCCATGGTTTTCCCAGTAGTGATGTATGGAAGTGAGAGCTGGACCATAAAGAAGGCTGATCGCCGAAGAATTGATGCTTTTGAATTATGGTGCTGGAGAAGACTCTTGAGAGTCCCATGGACTGCAAGAAGATCAAACGCATCCATTCTTAATGAAATCAGCCCTGAGTGCTCACTGGAAGGACAGATCGTGAAGCTGAGGCTCCAGTACTTTGGCCACCTCATGAGAAGAGAAGACTCCCTGGAGAAGACACTGATGCTGGGAAAGATGGAGGGCACAAGGAGAAGGGGGCGACAGAGGATGAGATGGTTGGATAGTGTTTTCGAGGTTACCAGCATGAGTTTGACCAAACTGCGGTAGGTAGTGGAGGACAGGGGTGCCTGGCGTTCTCTGGTCCATGGGGTCACGAAGAGTCGGACACGACTAAACGACTAAACAACAACAACCACTGAATATATATATATTTATAGTTATACTATGGAATTTGCTCCCCCAAAAGTAGTCTTAGCCACCAACTTGGGTGGGTTTAGGCTATCAATGGCTACTAGCCACAATGGCTATATTTTACCTCCACATCAGTGTTCCTCTGATGCTGCTGAGCATCGCAAATGGAGAGAGTGCTGTCCAGCTCAGGTCCTACCTTTGGCCTCCCCACTGACTATCTGGGTGGTCAGTGTGAGAAGAACAGGATGCTGGACTAGATGGACCTTTAGCCTGGTCCATGAGGCTGTTCTTATGTCCTTATGTGGTTGGGTGCTCATTGTATAAAACTTGATTCTGACTTCTTATCTAAATGTATTACTGTCTAATTTGTAGTTATTGGTTCTTTGACATTCATTCACTTAAATATAGATGCTTCCTCTCTTGTTTTACTCCTTCTGATAGATTTGTGGAATGACAGCCTATTTGCTTTTCCCCTTCCTTCCTTCCTTCCTTCCTATTTCCTCAGCTAAAGAGGCCAAGAGATCTTTTGATCTCAGCTTGTACGGTTAATCCCCTATACACACAGTCAGTTGCTGTTGCTAGCTTTTGTACTGTAAAGAGTTAAGTCCAAAGAGGTTCTCTCACATTTCTTCCTATTGTTCACCTTTGGGTTTTGGCAACACTGTACAAAGGATAAATTGAAGTGGTGATGAATAGGAGGCAGGAGACAATCAGGAGTTGACAGGAGACAGTCCACTGAGCAGGCAGCCATTGTGCCTTTTGAAAAGTACCAGCTCTCTAAATTAGAGATGAAATTGAAGACCTGGTGATAAATATAAGACAAAAGCCAATGACAGCACAATGAAAATCTCACTGCTGCTCTTGTAAAAAAGGAAAGGAAAAGGAGGACTCTGATCACACATCCTTGGTGGAATAGGCAGAATATATATGGGAATCTTGACTATATCTATGTTGCTGGAAATATTGTGTGTGTGTGTGTGTGTGTGTGTGTGTGAAGTACATCAAAAACACAAAAGAGTGTCTCTGTGATATGATATCCTTTCTAGAATACGTAGTATGCTATATCTAGTGCTATGGACATTATGTCAATACTGTTAGATGATGTTGCATCAGAGTTCCCTGGGAAGAGGGACTGACTGTTAAACCAGTATGAAAACTGGAGCTGTGTTAGAGGAATAGTGGTCTCCTAAGAACACTCAGCACGTTTAACAAACTACAGTTCCCAGGATTCTTTGAGGGAAGCCATGGCTGTTTAAAGTGTATAGTGTGATTATGGCCTTAATTCAGAAAATAGGCAACTAAGGGGGACTCAGTGGAGGTTTATAAAATGAACCATGGTGTGGGGAAGGAAGTTGAAAAAGGTTTCCCTTCTTCCTTCCTCAGAACACTAGAACCTGGGATCATCTGATGGATCTGGTTGACTGAGATTCAGGAGGATTAAAGGAGAGTCTTCTTTCATATAGTGCCTAATTAAGAACATAAGAAGAGCCCACAGTGGTTCATCTAGCAATCTGGACACCCAGATACCATGGGGAAGTTTGTAAGCAGAACCTGAGTACATCCTTCCCTTCCCTTCTTGTGCCTTCCAGCTGGTATTCAGAAGTATTACTGCATCTGAAAGTGGAGGCGGAATATCAGCATCAGGTTTAGTAGCCATTGATAGCCTTATCCTTTTAAAGAGTCCTAAGAACTCTCAGCACCCTTAACCGACTACAGTTCCCAGGATGCTTTCAGGGAAGCCATGCAAACATGGTATAACAGTGCTTTAAATGCATGGCAAAGATGTGGGACATATTGGGCACAATGCTGCTGCTTTGTTTTTAGTTTCTGTTTATACCAGGGACAGCCAACGTGGTGCTCTCCAGAGGTTGTTGGGTTTCAGCTCCCATCAGCCCCAGCCAGCAAGGCCAATGGTCAGGGGAGTTTGGAGCTGAAGTCCAACATCTGGAGGGCATCGTGTTGACTATGCCTCTTGAGAGTCCCATAGACTGCAAGAAGATCAAACCTCTCCATTCCTAAGGAAATCAGCCCTGAGTGCTCACTGGAAGGACAGATCGTGAAGTTGAGGCTCCAATACTTTGGCCACCTCATGAGAAGAGAAGACTCCCTGGAAAAGACCCTGATGTTGGGAAAGATTGAGAGCACAAGGAGAAGGGGACGACAGAGGACGAGATGGTTGGACAGTGTTCTCAAAGCTACCAGCATGAGTTTGACCAAACTGCGGGAGGCAGTGGAAGACAGAAGTGCCTGGCGTGCTCTGGTCCATGGGGTCACGAAGAGTCGGACACAACTAAATGACTAAACAACAACATGCGTGAATAAACAAAAAGTCAAAGTAAAGTAAAATGAAAAGGCTAGTAGAGGTAGGAGGGGAAAGAGGGAGGGGTTTGTGTTAGGAGGTGAAGGTTTTCTACAGGGCTAGTGGTTCTCCCTCCCCTGGCATAGACTTTGGTATAAACTGACTACATAGCTAGGTAAAGGCCTAATTTTCTTAATCTATGATGGAGTGGGCAGAACACAGGCTGGTTTGGTCTAGTTCTTTGGATCCACCAACCAACATTTCATGCCAAACTGTGGTCTATGGAAGCTGATGTACACTTTGGACTCAGCTAGACTGCTAAAGAAAAAGCGATTTATACATGTTGTATATGTGATAAAACATTGTACTACCAGATAGCACTGTGGAGTTCCCTTTTTCTCAACCTGTTTTCCGTGTTTAAATTTTCAATGAAAATTTTCAACTGAAACACTTCTTTGATGTGTCTATATCCAGCCTTTGTTTTATGGAAGCGAGTGTCAGCATATGCACAGCCCAGGAATTTATTTTCAAATTAATCTTACAGGCTTTTCACACATAAAGCTATTTCTCTCCCCCCCCCACCCTGGCATTCATGGTTTCATCAGTGTATTAAAATAAAAAAATTAGGAGGGAAGCTTATTTTGCTACACGAACTGAAACTCAGCCATTGTTTGCAATTTGCATTTTTCCAAACTTTGCTGTCCAGCCAACTGACATGTACAAAAATGCATTAACTGGGATAAAGCATGCATAAAAATGCACATATTAGTAAAATCGTACAAGAATGCCTTATTCTAGGGGTAATTGCTTTGCCAATAAATGCATATTAGGCAAAAACTATATGCAAAAATGTTTGAAAAATGAGAAATTTGCACTAAAATGCTGGTGAATTTTCGTGCTGTTTTAAAAAATAACAATCTGCAAACTGTTTCAGAAAAGTGGATAACTTTACTGGCTGGCATTGCTACTGTCTGTGTGTGTTACTAAGATACACCAATCTTTGAGTCAGCAGAAACCACTTTCAAACTGTCAGCCCTTTAGATTTATTTAAAAAGCCTGAAGAGCTAATGCTCCATTTTCCCAGTGTTTCCTTTTGTTGCTTGTGTGCTTATTATTGTTGCCCATTTAAACAGAACACTTAAGAATGCAGATTTCCTTTTCAGCCTGGCACTTGAGATTCCAACGCTGAGCCAGCATGCCAGCGCAACCTGCCACCAAGGCTAGCTATTAAATGGATGCACATGAAGTAAGGTGCTCGGTTTCATCGCAGCTTTGTGAAATGTGATCGAACCATATGGGCTTGAATACCCTTGTTCAGATTCAGGCTCAGAATACTGTCGCTGGCAGAAACCAACACTTCCCACCCCAGGGCTACCCAAGAAAGAAAGAAAGAAAGAAAGAAAGAAAGAAAGAAAGAAAGAGCGAGCCAAATGGGAGAAATTATGGTGTGTAAATTTATTTATTTATTGAATTGATAGACCACCCTTCATTCGAAGATCACAGCGTGGTTTACAAGATAGAAACACAAAATCAGAACACAAAATACATGGCATAATGACCAAAGGAAAAACAAAACTAACAACAACAACCATTAACACCCCCCCAAACATATTTAAAAGGTTATTTAATCAGCCAAAGACCTCATTGAAGAGGAATGTCTTCACCTGGTGCCTAAAGATATGTACTGAAGGTGCCAGGTGAGTCTCCTTGGGGAGAGCATTCCACAAATGGGGAACCGCAGCAGAAATGCACACAGTTTGCCTGCCTGGCAAATCCACAGGTGCTCTACAAAAGGTGAAGGCAGGCATGCCTGTCTCTCAACACTGGCGACACAAAGTAGGATTGCCAACTCTGCAGCCAAAATGGTCTACTATATTTCCCCCGCCCCCCATATATTTTTTATTGAAGTTTCAAAGTAAAAGGGCTGGTTCACATAAGCAGGTTCATCCCATGCCAATACGACATTGTAGCTCCAGCACCGTAGACCGCATCTCTTCACGTCAACCCAAAGACAAGGAATCACTTTACAGCCACAAGCCACTGTTGCCTTCTGCAAAAGAGATGTTCAGCAAGCGTGCCATATGTGTACACTCATGGTGGAGCTACACAGTAATTCACATGTAATGATCAACCAGCGGACACCCTGATTAATGCTATAACATATTCAGATGAATTTATATTGCTCATCTAGTGTGACTTTATTGATCACCATTGATTTATTATGATCAGCGGAGCCAAAATAAGACCAAAGATTAAAAAACAACAAATGTTCATTGAACCACAATGACTTTATTTATTACAAATTGTTGCTGTGCCTTGTAGAAAGTAAGTTTCTTTTGCAGAAAGTTCAGAGAGGCACTTTTTGCCCAAGTACTAATTCAATATTTCTGCTCTTCAACATCCTCTGCCCATAATTATACATTGTGGATACCAATCAGCTAAGTTTGTACTTCAGAATTAAATAATGGAAGGTGACAGTGTTAACTAGAGGGAATGATAAGAAGCCTTTCCAGAGGCACTCAGTGCAGGTACCCCTGTCTCATTCATGAAAAATGACTTGCTTCTCCAAACAAAAGCTTTGGATAAAAGGTCGCTGTGTTCTCTGTACAAAGGCAAAACAAATGGACAGAATAATTTTGATTTCCTTCTTTCTGAGAGCCTCAAAGAAGCAAAGACAGTAACAAAATTCATGTAGATTAATATGACAACTAGAAGTAGGACAGCCAGCAGAAAACCAAGTACAAGGAAGGATCATAAGCTTGGAAATTCACTGCTGGAGGCAGGGAAAGAAGAAAGGGATGACATCATCTCTCTGCGTCGCATGCCCAGCTGTGTAAAACTAGCTCCTGCTACAGGGAAGAGCTTGATGACCTCATCTCTTTGCATCTTGTTCAAATGCAAGTTTAAGTTCATTTTGCGGATAATCAAGGCATTGGTATATGCTTGGGATATTGAAGGAAATGTGTAAGAGAGTGTGAAATTTAAGTAGTTACATATTTGATCATTCATCCTTATTATTTGCATTCTTATTTCTCCTGAAGCCTCTAATATAAACCTCTAGTCTTCGTGCCCCACTATGAACCAAATACTTCAATTGCTTACAAGCAATCACATCTGTGTACCCCCTTAATCAGAGGTGCAAGGGGGCAGATTTCACCAGGACTACAGTGTGTGGGGAAGGGAAGTTTTTCTAGAGTTCAGTGCTATCCAGATTTGGATCCTGAGGACAAGGGTCAGGAGGAGTAGATCACTCTGGCAGATCTCAACACTGCCTGTGACCCTGAAGAACTATTGGGCATCCTTTGCCAATGGCTGGAGGGAGAAAATTTCTTTTGCGGGTCCAACATTGAGGCTCATACCAAATTCCACCTCAGTCTGACTTTATTCAGTAATGCATTACTGGACAGAGTCCATGGAGTCTGTGACAGTGTTCCATGAGCACACATCTTATTTAGGAAAAACACATCATTTTGGCTGTTTCATCCTTCAGCCAACCAACTTATGCCACCATCTGCCACCCCAGCACCTCACCATCTCTTCATCCAACCACAGTCCTTGAAAGCACTTACTCAACCCAAGTTTTCTGCTGTATGCACAAAGCCCTCTTTGCACCTCACCTGGGGCTGTCAGTGTTAGGTGACTGGTTCTTATCAGTTTTGTGGTCAGGCTGCACTCTTACGTAGTGATGCAGGCCTAAATGAACATGGGCTCTACAGAATTTCTACCTCACCTGGGTACTTGCTGGTTCTTGGAGCCCTGCCCTCATCTCCCTCAGGGCCACAGTCAACCAGGCACAATCTTCAGGGCCACACGGCCAATGCTGCCTCACATGAAGCTAGCCAGGCACCTTCCTAGATCAGGGCTGGCTGACACAAAGGAAGGAGTGGAGCGTCCAGAGACCATGTAAGGTATCTGAGCTGCATCATTGCTGAATGACTCCAAACTTCCTGGACTGGGCTAATGGAAACAATAGGCTGGAGTAAGGTGGGTGGAATTTGTCTGGATTATGACTGGGGCGGTACCATCGCACTCTTCCCCCCTCCCCCAAACTTGTGATTAAGTAAAGAAAAACATAGGGACATATTTCTGAGTTTGGTCCTGGACCAACGAATTGCTCAGCTTGAGGAACTCAACCAGAACCAGCAGTTTATAGAACCAGGTAGCATTCAGTTAGATTACTACATTGCCTGATCCCTGCTAACTGGGCAGCTGCAATACCATCCCTCTGCTATCCGCAGTGGTGCCACTTTAGTGCGGTGGAGAGGAGGTTAGCAGCGCCCTCCTCTGGCAAGATACCACATGACACATAGAAAATGCGCCTGGGTTGGAGTTCCGTGGTGGAACTACCGGTAATACTTCATACACAAGAGGTCCCAGGATGTATCCCCAACACCTCTAGGTAGGGCTGGGAAAGGCCTCTATCTGGAAGCTTAGACAACAGTTTTCAGTCAGTGTAGGTAACACTGAGCTAGCTAGACTAATGGTCCAGTTTATTATAAGACAGTGTTTTTTGTCTGTCCTGGTGCTAATATCTTTGGTTCAAGAAAAGGAAGAACTAACATGTTTTCCCCACATTTCCTTTACAAAAGTGTATAATTTGCAGACGTACAGTAATGTTATCAAGCCATTTTCTTTTGCATATATTTTTTAAATTGTTGAATTTTATTTATCGCTTGATGCATACTATGCGTTTTTGTTTTTTAAAATTTTGAATTCATAGGTATTTTTGATGAATGTTTAATATTGCTTTATGTTAACTGCTTAGAGCTTTTCCCGATTAAGCAGTATCTAAATCCAGTTAAACAAACGAAACAAACAAACACACATAATAGTGATGTTTGAAGTACAACTGTTTAGATCAGAGTACTTCATGTCCTTCAAGTAACCCAATTTCCACTTAATCTTACATAACTATTGCATTCCGCCTTCGCAACTGCAACTTCTGGTGTTTTGAGTGCCCCACAAGTTACTTGGGTAAACAAACTTCTCTCCTCCATCTCCCCAATGCCATCTGGTGGAAAGTGGTGGGACTTATGATGATTCCCTGCTTATGGTTTGTAACTAACAAGCTGGGTTTTTTTGTTTTTTGTTTTTTAAATAGTAATTTAATTGCTTGAGAAAATCAATAGATTGCCAGTGCAAAAGCGGCTTCCCTACTCATTATGTCAAAGTTGCATTCATGCTCCCCACACAATGATTTGTTGTTTTTAATATGTGCTTCTTTATATGCAAAATACTTACCAGGAATCAGTTTAGATTTCTACGAATCAAGCAGACCTCTTTGGAAAGCGACAGCAATGTATAGTTAATGTCATAATTTGCATTCAAATCTCTCTTAAACTGGGAAGGTGGAAGCGGAGATACATTACAGCAGTCTTCACTGGAGCTTTTGTTTTGCAACAATTCTGGGGGGAAACAGCAAAATGATATCCCATAAGGTGACAGTGTGTGTTTACACTACAGCAGTGATGTCCTATTCTTATTCCTAATTCTTTTAATTGCATGAACATGAACATGAACAGCACATCAGTCTCTAACACATAGATGCGCGCACACACACACACACACACACTATAGTGTGTGTACACACAAATCTGGGAGAAATGGATTTAGCTTTGGCAATGAAGCGATAGGGAGATCAAAAGCAGTAGCTGGCATTAAAATGATTTAGATACATTTGTCAGAGGCAGCTGTTATGCTAATCTCATTTATGCAGTTGTCAGCTGATGAGCCAGCTTAGTGGGGGGAAAAATCATTATTAGATCCCCATTGTGATAAATGTTATTTATTACTGTCAAATGGTATTAATGTTTGATTCAAAGATGGGAAGTGGGCAACGTGGACATGAGGTTCATCCATTCATGGCTGACGGTAACAAAAGGGAGTTGATGAATCCCAGCCAAACGAACTTCATTTCTCCAGTAAGAAAGAATAATGGATTTAATTTGCATATGTTTTAAAAGGGTAATGAAGTAATATGATGTTTATCTTGGTTGAAGAGTGGTAATTTTTGCTGGCGGGACTCCAGCGACATCCGAGCCATTGTGCAATGTTTACTGTTCACTTGGTGTGGAAGGGGGCAGCAATTTTTTTCCCTCCCCAAAGCAGCAGGTGCACAAATGGGGCCTGGATAATTTATTCATTAGGCCAAAAAAAGAGAGAGAGAAGCCAAACGATCTGAGTATCTCCTCCTCCTCCCCATGCTCTGATTTCCTCCTTAGCAATATCTCTCTCTATATATACACAAATGTATGTATATCCTTCTCTTAAACACTGTTGTCTGCTGTGGTTTTTCCATGCATTCCTTTTGGGGTGGGTCTTAACTTTTAAACTCTAGAATCAGATTTTGATTTGCTGAGCCTTCCTCATCAAAATGCACAAATGTGCAGTCCTTTGGGAAGATTTTGGTTTGCTGAGCCTTCCTCATCAAAATGCACAAATGTGCAGTCCTTTGGGAAGGGCTATAGCACAGTGGGAGAGCATCTGCTTTGTTTGCCAGAGGCCTCAGGTCCAATCCCCGATGGCACCTCCAAGTAGGGTTGGGAAAGGCTCTCTCCTTATAAACCCTGGAGAGCTGTTTCCAGCCAGGGTAGATAGTCCTACAATAGTTCTACAAAGTGGTAGATAGTTCTACAAAGCCATGGTCTGGCTTTTTAGAAGGCAGCTTCCTATGTTCTTGTTGCTAGAACCTGAGCTCTCTTTTGGCCTGGCAGATAAAGGTTTATGTGCTTGCTAGGTGCTTCATATTCACTTTTGTAAAAGGGTAATATTTCAACAGACAGGAGCTGCATCTTGGGTTCGAACCGATTGCAGAATGGCCTACATCTTTCTTCGTTTCCATTGCAATCTTTCTGTTTCTGTCTCTTCTACATGCCAGTTGTCTTCTCTATTCCGAAATAGCTTCAGCGGTGAAAGACCCATCTGTTCAGACTTGGTTTTCTTTGTTGAACATCTAGACACCCTCTCATTATAGTTACATAATATTCTATGCATCATGGCACTTAAACAGAAACACATAAATAACATAGCCTCCGTCTTATTTATTATTTAGAAGCATAATACACCAACCGTGTGTGTGTGTGTGAATTCCTCACTACTTAAAAGTACGCAGCTCAGGCTGGCTACATTTATGTGCTGTTGCTAAGAGAGAGAAAATGTTCTCACTTTCACATGCAAAAACTGTAATGCAGTCTCCCCCAGTCTGCTGCTTTACAAATGTTGCTAAACTCCAACTCCCATCAACCACAGCCAGCATGGCTAATGGTCAGGGATGATGGGAGTTGGAGTCCAACAATATCTGGAGGGCACCAAGCAGGGTGGGAGGTATCTTAACAACACAAGAAGCACCTGCTGAATCAGGCCAATGGCCCATCCAGTCCTGGGTGCTGGCTCAAAGTCGCTGACCAAATGCCTGTGGAAACCCACAAGCACCTTAGGATAGTACTGCTATGACTACGAATGAGTCTATGACTGCCAGGATCCACCAGCCCTCAGCCCTGATGAGACCTAATCAGTGGATGAGTGCAGGCACCAACATGCAGCAGCCCTTATCACAAATGGGGACACTGGGGACTTGGTACCCTCTTTGTCTTCATCAGAGGCTGCTGCTTTTCCAGAAGACACTCTGCCAAGGGGAGATTTAGTGCAGGGGGCATCACTGCCCCCTTTTGAGACTCACATCCTCCTAGCTCTGCCTTAGGCTTTAGCAGTCCAACCACAGTGTCCAACTCTGCATTGTGTTCAATGGGCTATGGCTACAAGACCGTTTATTGTGTTGACTAAGTTAAATGCATCTACCTATGTTTGCATCACTAGGCCCTTACTTTTATTGCAACTTTTATTACAACTTTTATCATTTGCCATTTTGTTGCCCATGCACATTGGAGAGAGGTCAATCCTGAAGTTCTTCAATGACACATTGAGTTCCGCCATCCTGAAGAATCTGGAAACTTTGGTCTGCCCTGCTCAACCTTTATTCCAGATCATTTGTGGACAGCAGAGATGGGGGAGCCCCATGCTCCTCCATTTTGAAAACTGTCCATTTACTCTGCCTTCTGCACCTCATTTTTTAGCCTAAGTGTGTCTCCCCCCCCCGGTGGCTCTCCAGTTGTTTTTGGTCTCCAAACAAAGTCAGTGTGGTGTAGTGGTTAGAGTGTTGGCCTAGGACCTGGGAGACCAGAGTTCAAATCCTGATCAGCCATGAAGACTACTGAGTTACCTTGAGCCAGTCACTATCTCTCAGCCTCGTCTACCTCACAGGGTTGATGTGAAGATAAAACAAGGAGATACATACACTACCTTGAGCTTCTTGGAGGGAAGGTAGAGCATGAATGTAATGATAAAATAACGAATAAATAGACTGCTATCATCTCTGGCCAGTGGCTGTGCTGACTAGGGCTGATTGGAGATGTGGTCCAGGAAAATCTGGTGGAGATCCCATTGGTTAACATTGCTCACAGTAATGAAAGGGGAAGGAAATCATTGTGGGGCTGGCCAAAGGTTCTCTTCAACTCCCATCCTGTCCTAGGATTTAACACTAGGGTTGTTCATACATTACACTGAACACAGGTACAGGCTATATCTACGAACCCTGTGATGTGCTGGTGAAATATGGGTAATAAATATAATAGTAGTATTAGTAGTAATAATAATGATACATGCATTTGGGTGAAAGAGTTGATCTGTACAACTTCACTAGCATGTACAGAGGTACACAAACATTACATATGAATAACTGTGCAAATGTACAGATCAAATGCATCTATCTACAGGCTCACAGATTTTATGCTTGTTGAATGTAGCATGTGAACACTCCAATCACTTTTCATTAGACTTTTAGAAATGTAACAAACAACATAGCATATAAAACACTGGAAACAAATTCATTTTTGATCTTTCTGTTCCTCCTTTGTACCTTCCTGGCATTTAAAAATAAAAGGAGGTCTGGATCCTGATAAATTTGATGGGAGAATTTTGACCAAAGAGGGAGGAAATCATATGTCTTTCCAGTCCATTTTCTTAGTCTCCCCAAGCCCGGAAGATCTTCTCCCTTATTAGAGGTAGTTTCATCTCAATTTCCCTTTGAACCAAATTGTTCTGGGCTGGCTGCATTTGTTGTGATAGAAATCACTTTGGCACGTTAGATGAGATAAGAGTGGGTCTTTGAGTCTGAGGTTTGCTTGTCAAGTGATGTGATGTATTCCATGACGACTGTCTTCTGGGGAGTGTGGGATTGTTATGACATGTATAATATAGCAGTGGAACTGCTTTGAAGCCTTTGAAATTTATCACTCTCAAATGTTGGCATATTGAGTCACCGGCTTATCGGAGACATTGAAGAGAGCTGAAATTGTCTTCAGCTTAGTCATAACTAGGTGACTAGTAAATTCTGATAACAAGGATTATCTCTGGAAATGGGACCGAAAAGTCAATAACAGCTATGCATTTCTGTCCTTCCTCCTCTGCTGCAGAAAATGGATTGATTCCCTTTGTTATCCTGCTTTGAAACTTAGGTGCCAATGTTTCATTAGCCTTCCTTTTTAAAGCAAGCGGCTGGCATTTAGGGGGGAAAACCAACTTTCACTTAAATCGAAGGTGAACATCCTTTTTTCTCCCAACATCTGCATGCCAGTGCTGTGGCAGTTCTGGGCACTCAGAAGCTGCATGCCAGGGGGTGTGGCCAGTGGTGGGCATGGGAGGAGGCCATGAATACACTCATTCAACACAGACCCCCTTACAATCAACACACACTTAATGATACACACAGTGATCACTCCAGGTTTTGGAGGGCACTTGGACAAGACACTATCCATGGGCCCCCCTCCCTTGGTCTGAATAAAGCAGTTCCTATGATGTGACCCTATGTTCCTGTGTCCCTAGTGACAGGTACATCAATACCGCCTCCCTCACTACAGCAAAGTCCTATTAGGGCCTTCATTATTCTGGAAGGGGAGGGCACCAGGTGAGTTATGAGGCATGATAAGATGATTCATTTGAATTCTGGGTCTCTTCCCAAGCATGGTGCAGAGGCTGTGGTACTTAGAAATGGTGACAACTGGAAGGTGGATTAAGCTCCAATAAAAATGAAAGAAGCCACCCCCCACCTCACCTGGTACAAAATTCTTTCCTGAGTAACCAATGATTCCATATTCTGGCATCTTAATAGCTGGCAAGGGGAGCATTTGGGTGAAATAAACATAGGAACTGAATATGAGGCAATGGAATTCTAGAAATCTGGGAAATTTTCAGAGCACGTAACTGGGTGAATCAGAGCTTTCTCAAATGGCACCCATGTTGACAAGTGTTGCCATTAGCATCTGTGATGATGATGATGATTTTTTGGGTGGGGGAAGAAATTTGGTATCTATCATGTCATATAGGAAGTAAAAGGAACATATGTAGAGCCCACTCAACAAATAAATGACCTTTACTTTGTTGTCATCAGATTGCAAAAGTTTTCATCAGCAACCTCTGTATTTTTGGAAACACATCTTTACTCATACATTTTAGAATCACGAGCATGATGTTATCAAGCTATCAGTTTTCTGGCACAAATGAAAGCTGAGTGGTGTTGCGCTGATGCTGTTGTTTTAGAAGGTTGAAGTGTATTCCTGTGTTCGACTTAATGCACAAGGCTCACTTAAATATAAGCAAACATCTGGATAAGACATCTGTAAACAAGAGGATTTTTAATTTTTTTTAAAAAAGAAGCATCTAGGATATTGAAGGTATTGGTAGGCTAGAGTATTTTTGTTCTCAAACATTTTGCCTGTTCTCACCTACTTAGCCTTTTGACTTTATGACTTCTGAAGCTAGAGGTGGGGGACATTGGTCAGACCAGCTGTAGTTGGACTTCAACTCCCATCAGCCCTGACCAGCATGGCCTGATATTCAGGGATGATGGGAGTTGTAGTTCAGCAACATCTAGAGGGCCACAGATTTCCCATCCCTGCTCAATGGAATGTCCATGATCTTACAGGTAATATACATACTTCTCTGAACAAGAGAAGTTGCAGTGGAGAGCTGTTGCCTTCTGCATTCTTCATGGACTTCCCATAAGCTTTTGGGAAGCTGAGTCCTGGACCAGATGTCCTTTTGCTTTTCTGAAGGGTGATCTCAGTTGTACTGTGCAGTGAACAATGTTATTGTCAGACCTTTCACTCTCCCTTTGTGTCATTCATTCATTCATTCATTGACACCAGTATATATGCCAACCAAAACCATTTTCTGGGCAGCTTAAAAAGGAAAGCTTAAAATTCAGTAATAATTGCAGAACACTGTAAACAGCAAACAAATTCCAGCATGAGAATGTCAACAGCAAGGAGGAAATCAGCATAGAGAAATAGGCAAGGTCACTAAAAGTATACCATTGATCTAAAAACCTGTGAATTCTAAAGGCTGTCATTTAAAAGCTTGATCCGATGGGGAGATTAATATATTTATATGTTTATGAAACAAATTTATAGAACACTTCACAGCAAAAAGCCATCGGTGCAGTGTACATGTTTAAAAACATAATGAAACACAGAAACAAGCTCTTAAAATAATAAAATCAATTTAACAAACACTAACACAATAAAACCATCCATACAAACTCTAAAAACAGTGCAGGCATTTCATCCAACATAAAACCAATTGTCCATAAAGATCTGGTTTACACCTCAGAGAAAGCCTCCTAAACCAAAATGTCTTCAACTGACATTAGGTGCTGTCCAATCTTCTTCTGTGGCTTGTGGGAGGGTATGTCCTTCCCCTTGTGGGGGATTACCTAGGAGGTGCACTAAGAGTGCACTTCAGGGAAGCCCTGAAGGTGCAAATGACCATGACTCTGAAAAGCTGGTATCACTGGATCAAGTTCACTTTGGTTGACTTCATTAAACTAAATGGTTTTAACTGTATTTTGAATAAATATGCAATTAATTGTTAATACTGTATTTTGAATTTCATTTTGTTATTATCTTCCTTAGTGGGTCATGCACACTACTATTCTGAATAATGCTTCTTATAGCATAGGGAGAACTGGGGAAGAATTTATGGAACTAAGGGGGTGGTGTCCCGAAAAAGTTTGGGAACCACTGGCCATAAACAGTCTCTTTTGTTACCTCAGTTTATTTCAGAAATGGTCCATTTCCCCAACCCCATAGACCAGTCATAGGCAAACTCTGGCCCTCCAGATGTTTGGGACTACAATTCCCACCATCCCTAGCTAACAGGACCAGTGGTCAGGGATGATGGGAACTGTAGTCCCAAACATCTGGCGGGTCGGAGTTTGCCTATGCCTGCCATAGACAATTTCAGATGTGCAACTGATGCACACTTGCCTGGTAGTAAGGTCCCTTTGAACACAGTGGGACTTTTTTCTTTGTAATCCTGCACAGGATTGTTCTGTAAGTGCACCAGCCTGAGATCCTAGTCTATTTATCATTCACAGTTTTATTGCTGCCCTCCTTTTGGTCTTTACTGGCCCCATTCACCAGTTTTGTTTCCTCAGCAGATTTCTACATCTTCATAAATATTTCATATATCAAGTAGCTGGTATATGGAATGCATGGAAATGGGGAATCTTAAAGGACTTTCCATAAATGACTCCTTGTCCAAAAATATGGCTCACTCTCATGCATAGGCTTTCTTTCAGCTTGAGACCAGGAGAATTTTGCAGTTTTTTTGTTTTTAAGTATATGACCCCTTTGGAGTAAAAAGAGATTTGCAGATTTTAATAAATAATAAAGATAACAACAACAAATGATAATGAGGTCAAAGATGCCTCTCTTAAAAGTAATTCAGATACACTAAGAAGGGTGGAAGGTTTTAAAATTAGAAGTCCTTTAAAAACAGCAGACAGCAGATGCCATCTGAAAAGAGGCTTTCCTTGCTATGTAAGAGAAAAATATGAATGGGTGTGTGTGTCTCAGAGATAATGAATGACTGATGACTAAAATGAGCCACTTGCTCCTTGGAGAATGTGGTCCTCACTCCCAAAAACTTATTTATCTATGTTAGTTATTGGGTTTTCTGATGCAAATTTAAGCAGATTTCATCAAGGAATTTACTGAATAAAGTTCATGTAATTAATCAACTAATATTTGTTTGAGTAATAATAATAATAATCAGTGCTATTTTTCTAGAAAAGGGGTGCCAGACCTCAGCATGAGCACCTCTTATAATGGCAATGGGGCCCATCTGAGAGGTGCCAGAATTAAGTTCCAGTGAGTTCTGGCTGAAAAACCATCAACCTAGCACCGTACTTATAGAACTATCAATATTCCTTTTCCCTACCCAGGTTTGTTGTGTTGATATCAATTTTAGGCCATTTCCCACCATTATAGAGAGATTAAGGAAGGGTCAAGCCCTAGAACAATTACCAATTTATTTATTATTTTTACACTGCTGGATCAATGTGACCCACCCTCAGTATTGTGCTGAGCAGGTAAGAAATCCAAATAACAACAAATTTCCTAAGTTCCACTCAAAGCAGCCTCTTTGAAACTTAATGGAGTTAAGTTATTCATCAATTTCAGTGGATCTGCTCTGAGTGGAATTAACATTGAATAGAATGCCTAAATCTGTTGCTGTTCTTGTTGTTATTTAAATATTACTCACCCTTCAGCTTGAGCTCCCAGGGCAGGTAACAACAATATAAGATACATCTCCCTGATTCTACCACAAACCTGACCCCCAGATCTCAGGCGTGGCTTGCAAAATTTCCCAAGAATTCTGAATGGCTGTGAATATTTCCAGCATTCTCTGAATGCTCTTCCGCAATCGGTTTTGCTGCTATCATCTTTTCCTCTCCCTTGTCCATCATAGGGGAGCTGATGTGAGTTTATGGCATCTGCCTCCCATATTCCTCTGTGAACATTGATTTAAAGAATTCATTTAATATTTTCCGGCAAAGTGTATTTCTTCAGTCAATAAATTATCCTTGTTATCCCTCAGAGGCCAGGCTGTCTCCTTCGCTGACCTCTTGTTTTTCATCTGCTGTAATTGGAAAAATGTCCCATTCTTTATCTTAACCACTCCTGCAATCAGCTTTGCCCCCTCTTCAACTCTCCTTTCCTTATATATTTTGTAGTCACCTTCATTCATTCTCTTCTCTCTCTCTATTTTTATATGTGCGTGTGTGAAATGTTCATGTACTTTCCTATGCTACATTCTTTCCTTTATTGGATCCCTCATTTTCTTGTTTACTCAATGCTGATTTTGATCATTAGTGCATTTATTGCTAGGGGGGTGCATTTTGGGAGGGGAGAGGCATACATTAATCTCTTGCTGAGCACTTTCCATTCTCCTTAATGCCCTTTTCTTCCAGTACTCGCTTTGATTAGATTTCATCCAGCGCTGCTTGCATTCATTCAAACTTGGCTTGTCTGAAACGCAGGCCCCTCACTCCAGCAGCCCAGCTAATCCTGTAACTTAGCGAGCTTGTTTTTCCTAAATGCCATCACTATTACCTTTGAGTAATAGTCACCTTAAGTTACTCAGCTGCACTGAAGCCAAGAGTTTATTTCATTCGCAATTATGTGATGAAGTAACCATTCTTACATACCCTTTAAGGTTGGAAGTACTCCAAAGCCACAGAGCTTCAGGGTCATCTACAGTGACATTGATTACTATGGGTTTCTTAGGCCCAAGGGTTGCAGTGCACAAGCAAAGCTCTCCCAATCTCTTCAGTGTCAAAGAAAGGCCTGTGGCAACAATCCCAGGCGAACATGGCTCCTGATTGGGGTCAAAGTGTCTGTGTCAGCTATCGCCCTCAGGAAGGGATGTATGTAGCTCACTGGTAGAACATCTGCTTGGTCCAGTCCTTGGCACCTCCAGGAAGGATTGGGAGCACCCACTGTCTGAAACTCTCGAGAGCCACTGCCAGTCACTGTAGACAACACTGAGCTAGATGGACCAGTGGTCTGACTTGGTACAAGAGGTTACACGATAGATGTTTAGAAAATTGGGGCATGGCATGCAGATTAGTAGGTAGAGAGAAGTTTCTCTCACTCTCTCCTAACAGCAGAACTCAAGGACATCCAATGTATAAACTGCACAGCAAATTTTGACAAGCTTCATGCAAATTCTTGTAGATTTTGAGGTGCTGGCCATGAATCTGACAATGGAAATGCAAAATTTGGCTACTGTTTCTTAGAGATCCGCAATCGTTTATTCTATTGCAAGATTCAGAACAGATGAGTGAAGTACTTCTTCATGCAGCACAGAGCTAAAGGCTATCAACTTGGGTGGCTTAAAAAGTAGGATTAGACAATTTCATGAAAGAGAAGGCTATCAATGGCTACTAGCCATGATGATACAGTGAGAGGCAGTGATGCTTCTGAATACCAGTTTTAGTGGCCTGCGGATCAGGGATGGAACTTGGAGTACATGTCAGCATGCAGCAACAGTGTTCTGCCTCCTATTGGTGGCAGCATGCCTTGGATGCCTAATGCTGGAAACCACAGGAGGGTGGAGTGCTCTTGTGCTCGGATCCTGCTTGTGAGTTTCCCACAGGTTGGCCACTGTGAGAAAAGAATGCTGGATTAAATAGGTCTTTGGCCTGAACCTGCAGGGTCTTATTTTGTTCTTAAAGGTGTTTCCTATGTTCCTCTGTGCAGGGCCTAGCCACTATGACACACAGGGTGCTGCCTTGAATCAAGTCAAACCATTGGTCAATATTATACTTCAACGTCCCAGCCCTACCTGGAGAACTTAAGACCTTCTGCATGCAAAGCAGGTGCTCTACCACCACACTACAATGTCCCCCCTGTGAAATATTGCATAAGTCTTCAGAAGCTTTCCTTCCTCTGTTCTTTTGTTGGAGTTAGAAGGCGGGGTGTGTGGCATTTGCTTGACTCTCTGCTGAAATAATATCCACTCGCTATTTATCTGAGGGCTTGTATTTATTATTTGCCTGGCCATATTTGCATTTCAGGGGGTACTGGAGCTCCTACTGTTAGTGCAGCTTTGCTAGGGAATTTGATAGATACGTACTGTCTTCTGTGTTAGGAGCTTGTCATATCTAACATTGGGTTAGATTGATATTGTCGTTTTGCTTAGAAATGACATATTTTGGAATTGAAATGTGGGTTGGTTATAGATATAGATATAGATATAGATATATGTTGTTATGTTGATCTTTGATTGAATCGAATCTTTGATTGAATTGTCAGTTGCTTTGAGCTCGGTTTTCTGCGGGGAAGCGATACAAAGACCTAATCTAATCTTACCATGAATTTTTGTAATCACATTTTAAAGACGTTTGAAAGGGCATGTTCCTATGGTCTGTGGGAGGAATGCCCCAGGGACTATACTGTATAGCATGTTTCTGATCTCCAAGCACTGGGGAGAGAGATCAAGAGTTCTGTAGTTCTGGCTTAACACACTGTTTGGGCTCCTGTCTTCCGCCCCACCAATTCTAATGGGCACCAGCCACCACTGCTCCCAGGTAAATGTGTGCAGGATTGCAGCCGGGGCAGGGGCGGGTTGTGCACACTCACCAGAGAGTAAGTCCCACCAAACTCAATGAGTAGAACATGCACAACAGGATGGCTCTGTTAAACTCTGTTCTGGGTGATGCACAGCAAGCTTCGTTTTTTGGGTTAAGTGGGAACAGTTTATGATACGAGTTTATTAACATGAAAAACTCTCTTTCCATCAAAAACCCTCTAAGGGGAATAAACACCTTTTCTGGGGAAAAGGAAATATATAAATGGTGCTTTAGGAGTTATTGTTCCAGTTTTCTGCAGCTGCCATCTTCAGCGTATTTCAAGGTGAAGGTTGACAACAGAAAATCATGGCTTATTCTGCTGTTGTCGGGTGGGGGGGGGAGATACTGACTTTGCACTCCAGAGGCTGAAAACACACACACACACACACACACACGCACACACACGCACAGCGCAAACAACCCCCTGCAGACCTTTTGCAGTTAGGAAAGTTACAGGGAAATGCACTGAAAACTGTGGGAATGATTAACAGGAAGTCATATTGACAAGTAAGTGGTATATAAAAAAATAAATAATCAACACCCTGCAAAGCAAATCAGGATGAATTACTCAGTAAAGACCAGACAAAGGGTTGTAGCCAATGTTAGTCCTAATCATAGCAAACCTCTTAACAGCAATGACATATTGTGGATATGTTAAATTTCATTGGGTCTACTCTGCATAATACTTACTTGGAGACTACCCATAGACTAACCTCCAAGCATTCTTTGTGCAAGCAAGTCAGGATGAATCCTTTATAAACAGTGTGTGTTTCTGTAGAACTACCGTATATTTTTAAAGAAGGAATGAGCATGCTTGAAAGGCAGCTCTTGCGGCACACAGTTACTGCATAAAGCTGTGCTCTAAGCCCTACTGTTTTCATTTTCAATCTCTCCAAGGAGTTGCAAGAGAACTGGATTCTCTAATAAACAGCTCCTTTAAAATTTACAGTGACACTACGTTATTCCTTTCTGTGTACTGAACCTCCTATATTTTCCAGTGCAGAGAGGCATTTATCGCCCTGGAGTTCACCCTACACAACACCTTGTGGTGATGCACTCGATTATCTCTTGTAAAGAAGAAAAGGGAAAAAAGAAAAAAACTTTAATAATTTCATTCCAAATCTAAAGCAAGCTCAAAACAATGGTCTATAGGAGCCCTGTTTGAACCCCAGGCCTTTATCTATCAATCCATCAACAAATCAAGCTGTCAAGAACTCTGACATTTGTTTGTTTATTGATTTATTTGTAATATATTTTGTTCATTAGGCCAAGGATGCTGCATTGCTCTAGGACATTTGGGGTAGAGAGAGAAAAATTTTAAAAATGGCAGCTGTATGGTAGCTCTGGTGGGATTTGAAAGAGGGACTTCTTATCCCACATGCAGTAGCTGAACAAGCATGATGACCCCAGAAAAAGATGGATCTTCAAGGAGTGCATTTTTATGAATGCCTGGAAAACCTCTTCTGCAATTCCAGTCCTCAACAGAGTTCTATTCTTCCCTGTTTCCCTTGGAATAAGCTTGCCTCCTTTATCACCTTTACAAACACAGCAACGTGTTGCTTTTGTGCTGTATCAGAGTGTGCAGAGAAAAACAAACACCCACTGTGACTCCTTTAAGGACATCAAAAAAGGACATACTGTACAAGAATACAAACACACACAGGCTCTGTGTGTAAATATTTCCCTCTGCTCTCTTTGCACACCACTTATGTGCTCCTGTGCTCTGAGTTAATGTGAGCTTCAGCGCCAGTGAATGTTTATTATCTTTTAAGTAGATAATAGTTTCTCCTTCAAGATAGGTGTTTGATTATGAGATCTGTGTCTTACTGTTCATATCAGCAGTGTGTTTTGATAAAACAAGCCTTATACTTAGCAGATAAGCACATAGTACTGGGAATACATTTTTTACTTTTTATTAAAGAATCAGACTATCTTCCAAGGAACCTAAAGTATGTAAATGAAGCACATCAGCATATCCTTTCTTTCCTTTGAAATTTGTACAGATCCTTCGCTCCCACTTCTACTTCTCTTCCGAAAAGGCAGCAAAGCTTCATCACTTATTTTCATAATGAAAAAAGAAGACTGCCTCTCCTCATATACAGGCCTGTTCAACTAGTTGATTCAGGTGTTCAACTAGTTCAACTAGTTGATTCACTTCACCCTGAGGGCTGCTTTTTCTTCTGGGCAGCCTTCTGAAGGCCACCTACCACCACTGTGCGGGGCCACAAGCAAAAGGGGACAAAACAATGAATGTAAAGTTTACCTAGTTTCCATGCACACTCCCACACCCTTCTCTACCCAGGCATGCTAGAGGCATGATCAGATTTCATGGACGCATTTCACCCAGGCAGAAATGCTCAAGGCTGAGGAGGGGGTGTGGCCTGAAGAGAGTCCCAAGGACCAGAGGGTCACATTCAGCCCCCCAGACCTGAGGTTTCCCCTCCTGCTGTAGGAAACAAAAAAATCAGAAACTAAACAGTTTCAAATTACAGTGGTACCTCGGGTTACATACGCTTCAGGTTACATACGCTTCAGGTTACACACTCCGCTAACCCAGAAATAGTGCTTCAGGTTAAGAACTTTGCTTCAGGATAAGAACAGAAATTGTGCTCCGGCGGCGCGGAGCTAAAGTGGTGCTTCAGGTTAAGAACAGTTTCAGGTTAAGAACGGACCTCCGGAACGAATTAAGTACTTAACCTGAGGTACCACTGTATGTTAAAACGATGGATAAGAACACCAAAATCTTTAAACAATGGCAGAAAATGGCAGATTAAAACACCTGAGAACACCCAATCCAGCCACCTCAAACAATTTTTTTCCTCTCCCCCCCCCAGCCAATTTTAGTGATGTTGGAAGGGAAACGAAAGGTAAGCACAGGGCTAACGTGGGTTGGGAAGATTTTAATCTCTCCAGCCAACCTGTGCCCTGTTGTGCATACCATTGCCCTCTCTAGATTTCAGACCAATCATTTGATAAGTGGTGATGGCTCCCTTACTCAGCTGATCTACATGATCTGCATATGTGTGTCCATCTGTATCCTAGATGTCTATTTGTCCTATGTATGTTGTGTTGCGTGTGTCTGTGTGCTAGAGGGTGGTGTGACTCCACCCACTTTTGGTTGTGCTTGCCACTGGCAGGCTGCCCATGGAGGCTTGACCAAGGGCAAATGCAACCTCTCTGGACAAAACAATGTTAGCCATCCCTGTTCTGATCTAGATGATCTACCAAGGCAGGGATTTCCAAATCCTGAGGGCCTCTAGAGACACTCTCCTCCTGTTGCCCCTGTGTGGAAGGTGTCATTATATTATTCATACAGGGCCCTTCCATATTTACCATCAAAGTGGCATAAGCTCTGCCCCCCCATTTTGTTTTCTGGCCACACAACATCATCATTCTTCAGTTTGCATCGGGGAATAACATACTAAAATAAAGCCTTTTCTTCTGCAACGAATCCAACTATTGTGAAAGATCCCGAGTGGATTCTCAATGTTTGCATTTGCGTGGCATTGCGCATCATAGTGGGAATTATAGTAAACACAATATTAATTCACCTTAAGGTCCCAGGACAGGTTGTAACATTAAAACACAACATTAAAAACTGTTTAAAGCAATCCATAATCACAAAAAGGTGGGTTCTAAAAATATACTGTATGATGAGGACGGTGATGATGGTGACAGTCTGATACTGACCAGCTGATTGCAGCTTTAGGATATGTTCCATAGGGGAAGATCTGCTTCACTGGTACAACGAATATGTGACACACAGCCAACCTCAGATGCCTTACAGCCGGTCTTACACCCTGATCTGCCGGCAGAGCTGCTGATGGGATTGGGCCATTAGTTTAGCAATCCGCTCTGAAGAGGAATGTTTTATAGTCTTTGCAGGTAGTTCAGGGGAAGGATAAATTACAATATAATAGACAGGTGGTTTAGGAACACAGAGACTACTAGAAAAATTGTAATAACATTTCATGGAGGGATAATGGTTTCCCCCATATTACTGTAATTTGAAGATACCTACTAGTGTTGCTTTATGGATGGTTGTACAAATTATATCACAGCTGATTAATTATTCTTTTTATAGCTCTCAAATTCAGTTTAAAGTTAAAATGTACCCTGTCAAATCGTTTCCTTTCTTTGGAAGCTAAGCACATTCTCTGTCATCTCTTAAATATAATTTGAGCAGCTGTCGTGGGGTGGAGAGAGGTCTATCAGATACTCTCAGTGTTAAGGAGGTTGGGAGGGAGGAGGCCGTATCTTACAGTCTGCAATAAATATTGTAAAAATCTAATTTCCCCAAACTATTTGGAGATCAAAATAATTCCTCGTGGCAAAATAGCTATCTTAATTTGCCTATTCCAATCCTGCATTCAGCAGAAATATGTTCGCTGTAATTCCCCCCCCCCTTTTAAAGACCTTTGGCTCCTGCTTTTTATTATGCAGATTGAATGAGGGTTACATATAAAGTCAATCCACTGTTGCACATTTACATAATGATTTGCCTCTTTAAGATGGGCTGTTAAAGCTAAATAGTTTTTGAATTTCTCTTGTGAAATGGTCCCTCCTTTATTTAATGTTGAAAATTGAAAAGAGGGTGAGAGTGCACACATCATGCTAACTAAGCCCCCCCCCCATGCATTTAAAACACCATGATATCACTATAAACAGTTATGGTTTTCCCCACAGAATCCTGGGAACTGTAGTTTGTTAAGGGTGCTGATGTGTATAATGCTTCAATTATAGTTTAGGTCACATTTTGTGTGTATACTGCTAAACCATGGTTCGGGCCCCACTTAACACTACACATTTAAAGCAGTGCTGTACCACTTTAAACAGTCACGTGGCTTCCCCCACAGAATCCTGGGAGCTGTAGTTTGTTAAGGGTGCTGAGAGTTGTGAGGGGACCCCTGTCCCCCTTGCAGAGCCACAGATCCCTAAGTGGTTTAACAGTTAATTCCTCTTCCATCCATTGCTCTGGGAGGGCAATAGGGGCCTGAGAATGTGTAGCCCAGGGATGGGCCGTATTCCTTTCTTGGCAGCCTCCTGGGGGCCACACTGGAGGGTGGGGCCATAAGCAAAATCGGGCAGGACAAAGGATGCAGATTTTACTAGTAGGCTAGTTATTGGAGTGACACATTCAGGCCAGGCAAGAACCCCCGTGGAGGGTATGAAACAAGTCTGGTGAGAAATGTGGCTTGGGGAGAGGAATCTGTAGCTTGAAAGGAGCTGTGACTCAAGGAAAATCCCAAAGGGCTGTTAGTGAGGTCAGGAGGCTCTGGGCCTGATGTTGCCCACCCCAGGTGTAGCCAATAAAAGTTGTTGTCTTGTTTGTACCCAGCTCATGTGGTGTTCTTCTCTCCACTCCCAGTTTGATTCTCCCCCTAGTCTACTGCAGACACAATATACCATGCATGGTACTCAAAAGTTTCATTTTAAGAACCTGAGCACATGCAACATCCTGGCAACCAATCCTCATGAGCTTCCTTGGAAAGAGTTCTACCTCTTAGGATTTTCCTATATAAGTAATAAGAACACAAAAGCCAGTGTGGTGTCGTGGTTAAGAGCGGTAGTCTTGTAATCTGGTGAACCGGGTTCGCGTCCCCGCTCCTCCACATGCAGCTGCTGGGTGACCTTGGGCCAGTCACACTTCTTTGAAGTCTCTCAGCCCCACTCACCTCACAGAGTGTTTGTTGTGGGGGAGGAAGGGAAAGGAGAACGTTAGCCGCTTTGAGATTCCTTAGGGTAATGATAAAGCAGGATATCAAATCCAAACTCTTCTTCTTCTCTCCCTCATGCAGATTTCCTTGGTATTCTCACTGGGCTTGTGCTGCTTTTTAAAAAACGGCCATTTCCTAATCTGATGCGCTCGATGCACAAAACACAATGATTATGTTCAAATGCAACTAGGGGTGCAAGATCTGCAGGGCTGACTTGAAGCCTCCAAGTTTGCTTGACCCCTGTCCAGGTGGCAGGTGGAGGGAGCTTTTATTTTATTTACAGACTCTCTGGGGGAGCTGCCCTGCTCTGCTACCTCCTTCCCATTCCCAATTAACTTCCATCTCTAGGGTTCAGAGGTGAGAGGAAGGAAGCCCAGAGGAACAAAAGGCACTGGGCTGGGCTCAAGACAAAGAGGAGCTCAAGAGGATTGCACATGCATGCCTGGCATGAAATGTAGGGTTGCAGAAGTGATGAGTCATGCTTAATGCATTACCTGGACCCACCCCCTGTGACATCATTGGGGCCATTCCCATGACATCACCAGAGGCTGCCCCTAGGTCTCAGGTTTGGGTTCTGAAATCTCAGGGTCTTGGAGGCTCAATCTAACTAGTGAGGTAAAAGCAAAATAAAGATTGACTATCTTCCTTAATATTTTAGAATCCATGTGAAAAAACAGGAAGAAAGCAGCACAGCAATGGGTCCTTGGTAGAATTCTGCACTAGTTCTCTGCATTTGACTTATTTATGTCTTTACTGAAGTACCAGCTAAAATCTTAATTGTGTTTGAAATCCGCTACATATTAAATAGCATGTGCTGAACAATGCAAGTAAATTCTTGAAGTAGCTGACCTCACCACCAGGTTTTCATTTTTGCTATCTTCACTGATTTAAACTACTGATTTCAGAACTCCACTGATCTTTTGTTCTCTTAGAATTCCCAAGCAAAGCTGGGAATGAGGTTGTTGGTTGTTTAATAACAGCAACAATGAAATACCATTACTGACTGTTGATATTACTGGCTTTGAGCTCAGGTCAGTTCTGTTAATAAAAAATGAATTCCTAGACTCAGAAAACATTCAAAAGCATTTGGTTCCTTAATCCTAATGATAGGTCTTTTGCACCTGGTTCTCGGGTTTTACTAAAATATACAGAGACAAATTGGGAAGCCTCTAGTCTGCTGTAGAGAGAAAGTCCAATGATGAGGGAAGTCAAGGGGTGGCAGGTGAGAGAGAAGTCCCAGTTAGGTGTCTTCTTAGCAGCAAGAGGACAACTGTACAGGTGCAATTAGCATGATTAGGAGCATCACTCTATGAAAATACATAATTGTGCACACATAGCAGTATGATAACGATAAATGGTGATCTGCAGCATAGTGCAAGGTAACAGATCAGACCCTATACTGTGCATACTGTCCAATTATTCCGTGCGATTGTGGGCACATTTTTGGGCACATTACTACAAGGAGTAAGGATAACGTGATTTGGACTTTTGATGCAGGAACCTCATGCTCCCAATGACGAACTCTTTCCAGAAGTTATAATCATGGAGATGGGATGGCTGCTGGTTCCCCGAGTGTTTATTCCCACATCACTCATGCTTTGCACCTCATTGTCATAAATGCATGAGTGATTTGTAAATGTGAACTGACAGTGAGACCCTCACTGGATATCTTCAAGCACCCAATGAGGTGAATGCATACTAAGAGAACAGTCATTGGACATAGGATGCTGCCTTATACCAGATCAGACTGTACAACCATCTAGCCCAGGGCTGTCTATTTTGACTCGGAGTAGTTCTCCAGGTAGTCTCAAATCCATCAGGTGCTCCCCTGACCCTTTTAACTGAAGATACGAAGAACTGAACCTGGGACCTTCTGCATACAAAACTTGGCTTCTGCCTTTAAGCTATGATCCCTTCACCCTCACTATTGATGTGGATTTTGAATGGGACAGGCATGGTATAGGAACATAGGTGCCAACTTGATAGGGCTGAGGTTTCTTCAGCCCCCCAAAGTCTGTTGGGATGGGGCTGAGCCCTCCCAATCTTGAGGAGGCAGAGGAACCCAGCTCTGCGCTTGGTCTTCTCCTGACGGTCTGCCTCCTCCTGATGCGACAGTCAGCCCCTAGTCCTGCTGCACCCCCTTGTTCCCTAAGAAACCCTCCAGTGGTCTCTCTTTCTCTCATAGGGAAAACCCACATCGCTGCAGCCCCTCCAATGTTGGGTGTGTGACAGCTCCCCCCCCCAATGTTGGGTGCAACTCTGCGCCTCCAGATAGGAACCCCTAATTTAGATGTCTTTAAAATAGGATTGGACAAACTCATGGAGGAGAGGGCTATTGATGGTCATGATGGCTACGCTCTGCCTCTACAGTTAGAGGCAGCATTGCTTCTGAATACCAGTTGCTGGAAATCACTGGAGGGAAAACACTCTTGTGCTCAAATCCTGCTTTCCTGTTTCCCACAGGCATCTGGTTGGCCACTGTGGGGACGGGATGCCAGACTATATGGACCATTGGCCTCATCCAGCAGACTCTTCTTATGTTCTTAAACCTGCAAGATGCCCACTGAAATAAAAGGCGCTTGGTTGCAGCCTAGCTGCTGAATTTGTGCAGAGTCCATTTTCAGCAACGGACTGTTCATTTGAGCTGGCAGCCAACATGCCAATTTGTATTTCATTTTGCCATGGATTAAAACCATCATTGCAGAACCTCTGAAAATATAAGCACCGGTTGGTACTAAGAAGCAACTTGCCCTTTTCTGCTGCACAACAGAACATCAAACCAACAATCCTGTAAAATCGCAACATGATTGTTTTGTCATAATCCCTCCTAGATTGACACCAGTAGCTATTTTTCTAACAATGTGTACTTCAACTGTTATTTACTGGATGCTAAAATGGCCTAATCAGTGCTGGCAGTGATTTTGTCTATCCCCAGCAACCATCTTTATCTGTGATTTTGGCAGGCCTTTGTATGCATACGCCTCACAATCCCCCCCCCTCTCTCGTGTTGGATCTTTTTAAAATTTAGACTCGACTTCTAAATATTTGCTTTATAGCATTAACACTCTGGCCTGTAATTGATTAAATTATACCACACTTTTTTTTGCAGCTTTAACTAATAACTTAAAATAAATAAGATTGTAATTATCAGTTTCCATTTACCCATTTATTAAATCGCAAGGTTCACACCAAGCAGCCAGGCTTTTGTGTTATAATAAGGCAATCTCTCTGTGATGACAGATGGTGTTTCATTTTGCCGACGCTGTGCTAAAGTGCTGTGAGTTGTGATGTGTTTGATTTTATTAGAGATCAGATTTAACACATGCATGCTACATAACTGGAACAGCATTCCCATTTCTCATCTGTGGGAGAAAATGAAACTGTGATGAAATGTAATATACTCACCCTCAGGCAGAACTAGTTGGATTGGGAATTGCAACATAATAAATCTAATGGATATTGCACTACAGGACTCTAGAAATTTACTGTTATTATGTTCAGAGAAGGAACATGCTTTTGTAAAACTCTACTCCTATTTTGCTGGCATTGCTGCAATTTCACATTATTTAACTACCAAGTCCCAACAGTTGGATGCTTTGAAAAGTAACCTAAACTCTGAGGAACACATCAGTCAAGGAGCTCAGGAGAGAAATAATCGTAAATGTCTGAACAATAAAGTAAGTGCAATTATAGTCGACTCCTACTGAAAGACGGCCCACTCCAAGAAATGTCCATTTAGGGGGAGGGAGTGTTCTCTTCAAAGGTGAGGCCAAGTTGTGGCTTCATGGCTGATGATGCAGAAGTCCTGGGGAAATTGATCGTGCGTGAAAGAAAAGATTTGGAAGCTGAATTCAAAAAGATGCATTTGCTTTACCTCAGAGTTCGGGCACTAGAGGATACAGGACAGTCCCATATTCAGTCTGCACCAAGTGATTTCTAAGGAGCCAGTTCAGAGTCACTGGTTTTATAGGCTTACGTGGAACCCAGTTGGTTCCTCGTGTCACATGACATGTCTTGGGGTAGAATTTGGCTGTATTGCCTTCTGGCCCCCTGCGCTGGTGGTGTTGCAAATCTACAGAGATCAAGATAGCAGCTCCTTCTCCATATAAGCTGCCACTGTATTGAAGAGAGGAAAGTGCCTTGAGCTCCTCACCACCACCATTCAATTCCACAGGCTCTTTATTAGGTGGGGGTAAGGCTCTTTGGATTTGGAAAGAAGGGAGCTGCCTTAAACTGAGTCAGTCAATTGGTCCATCTCGTGCAATATTGACTACATTGACTGGAAACAGCTCTCCAGGGTTTCAGGAGGGACATTCCCAGCCATACCTGGAGATGCCGGGGATTGAACCTGGGACCTTCTGTATGGAAAGCAGATGCTCTACCACTGAGCTACAGCCTTATCTGTCCAACTTCTTGTGTTTCAAGTCTTTCTGTCTGATTTTACATCGGCACTCATTATATTGGATTTTTTTCACCTGTTTAATGCTAACCCTCACTACACTAATAACAAACCACATCCTCATCCTGGTATCAGTCATTTTATGCAATCTGAAATGTAATCATTTTATGTAATCTGAAATAAGGAGGTTGTTCTATAACATTTTGCCCCCTTTTAGCATCACTGAAATTTCATTGTCAGAGAGGATTGGAAATGTTTAGTAGATGCTTTTGCATTTGAGATCAATATGTGATCTGTTGGTTATATTTTTATCATCTATATCTATATTTGGATCCATTCATCTCCAACCTATTCAGCACTGTCAGGGATTGTTCTTTAATTTAATTAAAATGTATTGTGGCTCTCCGCCTCCCGTGTCATCCAATATATTTCCCATTATTCCTTCAATTGAAATTGCTTCCTTCTTCTGTTGGAAACCATTCTGACACTTCTTCAAATACAAGAAAATAAAGGAGTTCAACTCCCCCCTCTCCTGTAATTTTCAATCCCCCCCCCCTTGCAACTTTCTCTGCATTGAGATTCACAGCAGTGACTGAAAACTAAGAAACCCAATAGTGCTTATTACTGCCTACGCAGCACTGAACTTGATGGGGATTCTGGGGCACTGCCCTAACAGCACAAAAGCATTGACACATTATTCCTTTTGTATATCTATGGGTTTTTGTTTTGTTTTGTTCAGATTTAATCCACACAAAGGGGAGACTCTGAATAGGTGTCCTATTTATGGCAAAACGTATAGCTCAATTATAAAGATCTTTCCTCTTATACCTTTTCAACTGAATATGAAGCGAATGCACAATAAATTACATCTGGTGGTCGAAAGGATGAGATAGGAATTAGCTAGGGCAAACCCTTGTTTTATTGGAGCAACGCCTGGCGACCAATCAGTGGAAACCTACCACCTTAACTGCTTTGTACATCTCAGAGCTGATTCTCACATTCTTTCAGATTAGGGATGGAGGAGGAATTCCAGCCATTTTGCATTTAAAGGCAAACCTATGGAACCCACAGTTTCTGAAAGAATACATGAACTGAAACACAGCCGTCCTTTGAAATTTGCACATGGGTTGGCAATAGGGTTGCCCTTTGGGGATAAGTTTGTTAAGGGTGTTGTACTTTGCTAAGATATCCCCTATTCCCACCACAGAGCTACAACTGAAGGGGGGTTGATTGTTAAACCGCTCTGGAAATTATAGCTGTGTGAGGGAAATAAGAGTCTATGAGGTGCTATGAGTTGGTGGGCAAATTCAAGACTTCTGCAGGTCTCCCTCCTTGGGATTCTTTATCTTCAAACAATTCCGTAAGAGCTATTTGACAGTGGGATGGATTGCCTTGGAAGGCGGTGGGCTCCTTCATTGGAGGTTTTTAAACAGAGGTTGGATTGCCATCTGCCACAGATTCTTTAGCTGTGATTTCTGCATTGCAGGAGTTTGGACCCGATGACTGTTGGGGTCCCTTCCAACCCTACAGTTCTTTGATGCTAAACTTGGAGAAGACAGTCCTTCACATAGAGGACTGTCTTCTGTCAAGTAGGAAACGTGTCCACCATACTGACCAACTCCTTGGTTTGATTCCAATTCAGCATGTAATGACTTGAACCCCGCAAAACCCAAGCCTGAGAATTGGGTCTCACTCCAGGGCATCAGCAATCAGTCATTCCTACATAAGGCATCTCTTTGTCCACAAATGGAGATATCTGGTGGTGACCCTGAACACCCTCTTCCTTTAGCAAAAACTTACAAGAGAAACTGCCATCCAGGAATGATTAAAATAACAGCTCGGCGCATTCCATATGCTTAGCAGATGAACTTGATAATGGCAAGCCTGTTTGCATCTTGTCTTTGCTGCCTCATATGCCATTATTGACTGTCTAATTGTTATCTCGTCTGTTTGTTTTCTTCATCAGTTGTCTCTAATAATAGCAGATTGAGATGGTGCGGTGGGGAAAGGCTGCTATCTTTCCCATGGATTGCAGAGCTCTTCAGATAACGGGATGTTGTTCTCGGACTAGGACCGTGTTCCTGTTCTGTTTTTCTTTGGATTTTCCATAGATGAAGATGGGGGTGGGGTGGAATGCAGAGAGATGGATCTGCAGAGGCCTGCCTGCCTAGAGAAGGGGTTTTATTCCTGCTGCCCTACACCTCACAGAGATGGACAATGTTGTAACCCACCCTGAGACCTTATTTATTTATTCGCGTCGCAAGATTCATATACTGCCTGATAGTGATAAAAACCTCACATAATGAAACCTCAAAACAGTTTACAAAAAGAATAAAACAACAAGATTACCAGTAAGAAACAGTAGAAAGAAAAAAGCCAACTACTTAAAACATTCAGGAAAATAATTAAAACCGACAGTAAACTAAAATAAATAAAAATAAAACAGATGAAAATGCATGTCAACATTCTGCATGTCTGGATAGGCTTGCACTGAAAAGAGCAGAGTGAAGGTGCCTTCCTGGTGTCAATAGGCAGGGCATGCCAAAGCATAGTCAAGGGCGGGTAAGAAATCTAAATAAATAAATATTTGACAGGAGGACAGGGCCACTCACCTGTCAATCACCTGACATCACAAAGACATCACAAACGTTTTTCGGGGGGCTGGTGCTATTTAACAGCTTGCACACCAACATGGCATGGGATGTGGGTGGCGCAGTGGGTTAAACCACAGAGCCTAGGACTGTGAGGTGTCTGATTCTCTTCACACCCCCTCTCATCTCGCATCCTGAGGGAAACTGTGAATATAACTCACCCCAAACACAACCCTTCACAGAACTCCCCATGTCGCTGGAAGGTCAAGGGTTTAGTAAACCCATCAGCTAGGTTCTCCCGGCTCGAACAATATCTGAGCCGTATCCAACCTGCTTGGACACTCTGACATACATTCTGGAAACGTATGTCCAAATGCTTGGTTCTGGACTTGAACTGTCCAGATTCTGCCAACCTAAGACAAGGTTGATTGTCTCCCCAAACAGTTATGGGCAAGCAACAATTGCCGATCAGAATGTCAGCGGTTCGAATCCCCACGATGGGGTGAGCTCCCGTTGCTCGGTCCCTGCTCCTGCCAACCTAGCAGTTCGAAAGCACGTCAAAGTGCAAGTAGATAAATAGGTACCGCTCTGGCGGGAAGGTAAACTGCATTTCCATGCGCTGCTCTGGTTTACCAGAAGCGGCTTAATCATGCTGGCCACATGACCCGGAAGCTGTACGCCAGCTCCCTCGGCCAATAAAGCGAGATGAGCGCCGCAACCCCAGAGTCGGCCACGACTGGACCTAATGGTCAGGGGTACCTTTACCTTTACCTTTACACCAACATGGCACATGCAAAGGGCCATGTGTGGCATTTTGCTACCCCCAGTGATCAACTGACCATTGGTGCTTGTAAAATGCTGTTCAGGGGTCTTTGCACTGGGCTTTGTAGGTGCTGCCAATCAGCAACTGGAATGTTGCACATAAAGATCAAATTGAACCCTGTCAATATTTATAGAGTTAAATATTGTTTATTCAGTAATTATGGGATGGAGCTAAGACTGCCAACCCCCTTGGCTGGTTTTTGTTAGCTGCATTTTCCATTGCTGCTGTTGCTGTTGTTGATGATCAATTAGCACCCTCTTGTTCTGGCCCCCCAGAGTGAGTCACCTTGCTTTATATTAAATAAAGTGCAACTTGACAAATCCAAATATGCTTTTGTGTTTGCACAGAGCTGCTTCTTGTGCAAACAGGAGGACTACAGTGCTCTTTTTCTTAAAAAATGTTTAGGGGTACTCTCATTTTGACTCAAGAAAATCACCGTTTATAGTTCAAATCAGGAAAAATAAATACAGTAAATGGACAAAAGTACAAAGATTCACAAAATGTTTAGGGGTATGTGTACCCCTGCGTACCCCCAGAAAAAAAAGCACTGGAGGACTCGATGTCCAATGCAGGCTTTCCCCAGCCTGCTGCCTTCCAGATGTTGTTGGACTACAACTCCCAACCTCCCTGGCCATTGACCATCCTGGCTGGGGCTGATGGGAGTTGGAATCCAAAGCAGATAGAGAGCACCAGCTTGAGGGAAGGTTGATCTTGTCCATCATGCCTAGAAAGTTGTATTGCAAACTGCAAGGCCAGCTCTAGGTTTGAGGGGGCCCTTGGAAATGACTCTCTGGGTTGACTTGCTCCCATATTGGCAGCTGCAGTGGACAGTGGCACTCTGAATAAGCAGGTGAAGGTTGGTTGTAGTGCTTGTGAGTTCATGAAATTCTTGCAAAATGCTAGAAAGCCCAGTATTTTTGAGGTGAAGACAGTTTGGCTGGAAAACCTTTCCATAAGTGTCCCTGAAGAAGGTTGCCCTCTATCAAAATGCATTGGGCTTTGTAACAGTTGACAAGAAATGGAACAGTTAACAAGAAATAATGTTTTTGTTGGGTTTTTTGTGTTCTCTCCTCTCCCCCATTCTAGACCATACAGCTCTTCTAGTTGAATGTTGCTGTTCTCAACAAACAATCCATGCACATGACAGGGATAATGTGGAGTCAGGACATCTCCCCCCCCCCCCCGATTTTCTGTTTTTCTGTGTGCAGGGATCCCCCTGCCTTCCCCTGAACAGATGAGCATTTGATCATGTAAGACCATCCTGCAGTCTGGAGTCATAGATTTACCATCTCGCTGACGACGAGACCTGGCGTATTATATATAGACACCTCAAATGACCCAAATGTGTGGGGTTTATTTTTACAACGCGGAGTAATCAGAACAGATAACAATTGTGCTGAACTTTCTAGCATGCCTGTGCTACGGGGCCCGCTGAAACGATTATCCATCGAGTGGCGTGGCATCCTTCTGTGGGTAAGCACAGCGGGTAGACAATCCCTCGGTCTTAAGACATTCAGGAGACAGTTTGCTTGTAAATAAGCTTTCCGTGCTTGAGATGAAATCGACAGAGATGGAGCTACTCCTGCACAGAGCTTATTGGAACTCACAAGGGAACAAAAAAGAAGCAGCTATCTGTGCTAATCCATTCCTTGGGGTGGCTTTATTGTTTCTCCAGAGGACCCGCAAACACATACACAAAAGCAGACGGCTTGTACTTAAACAGAAGGGCTTAACTATTAGCACCTATTCTGACGGGTTCATTTATTAGAGTTGGGAAACTGGCTGCTAGTTCTTTTACACCTCTCTGCGCTTTTAGACCGCAGAACCTGGAGCAAAACAGATTACATTTATTTGTAGAGCGTAATTTTCAGGTGCCAAGCACCATGTCAAACTATGGGGTTAGATTTAATAACACAGTGGGTGACAGACCAGAGGCTAAAGCAACCAAGAAACTCGTGGAACTGTAACGACTAACAGATCTATTGCAGCACAGCCTTTTGTGGGCCAGAGTCCACTTCCCATGGGTGGTGAGTGGCTCCTAGCCTTGTGAATTATGGTCTACCTGTACTGTTGGGAGCAGTCTGCCCCTGAATTCCACATACTGGGAATCACAAACTAAGGCCACATCCACACTGTACATTTAAAGCGCTATGATACCATTTTAAATAGATATGGCTTCTCCCAAAGAATTCTGGGAGCTGTAGTTTGTTAAGGGGGCTAAGAATTTGGAGGATATCCCCACTGTTCCCCTTCCAGAGGTACCATTCCCTGCAAGGGTGCCAACTTGAAATAAATATTGGAGGGGGGGCAAGCAAGCCCCACCCTTATCAATCATCAGATGCACTGCATGCACACCATCTGAATGGCAGTGCCCGTGAAATATTTTATTGGGGGTGGAGTGGGATGAAGGGACCTCGGCCCCTAGCAGTTGACTCTTATGATTCCCTTTCAAACAATCCCTTTTCACAGGGAATTCTGGGATCTGTAGCTCTGGCAGGGGAACAGGGGTATTGAAGCTCTGGAAGCCATGGCTGTTTAAAGTGGTATCATAGTTCTTTAAATGTGTGCTATGAATAGGGCTTAAGGAACCCCCCTCCCCTTTTTGTATGAGGGTAGGGAAAAATCCTCCCGAAAGCTGAAAATCCAGGGAGGTGTCCGGAGACACCCTCCCCCATCACAGCAGGTCTCTGTGACTAACACACTGCAAGCAGGAACCAACAGACATTTTAAAAATGCGTGGTATGCATTGCAGAATGTGAATTTCTGGAAGGGATTTAAACAAAAGGCCTTATGCCTCTTTACATAGTTCCGCAACAAAGAACCTACTCTGCTAGTATTTAATATTCTTCTTAGCTGCATGCTTTGAGATTTATATGTTGGATAACCAGTAAAAAGAAGCACACAAATATATCATGCTAAAATGCCATCAACTTGGAATTGTATCCAAGAGATCTCCCGACTGCTGCAGTTAGCTTCAGTTCAGCTGAAAATGCCCAGGAGACCATCAAACAAAGATGAATCTTACCTTTCCCAGAGGCATGTGAAGAAATGGAACTTAATAATCTCGCTAGGCAAATTTGTCATGGAAGTCACTTTAAAGAACAGTGAGAGATGTTTTTCCATCCCTGTTCTATATAAACTAAACTGGTGTTATTCTGTGGCTTATGAAACAGCTGCCAACATAAAAAACTATATCCATTCTACATGAAGATGCATTGCGCGGGCTGCTCACCGTGAATTCTGATCATATCCATCTTTCCCTTTGTTGGTTTTCCAATCTTGCTTGCACTTGGCATGTTCCTGACAAAATAACCAAGCTGATAGTGCTGCAGGCGGGGGGAGGGATGGAGTGGGGAGGGAATCTCCCACCCCCTCTGGCTCATTTTACAAACAATGCATTTTGCATTGCTGTGTGTGTCAATGAAATTTTATTTGATAGGAAGTCACTTGTAGGAAGTCATGGTGTTAATTCCAAATTGATGGAGCCCATAATTTTCAACTGCTGCCATGACTTACATTGTCTCTGCTTTGCTTTGTCTTTTGTATCTGATATTCTTAATGTTGGGGTCAATTTTATTGATGCTGAACTCTCATTTTCCCTTTGCTAGTTCAACAGATGCATGCAGGGGAGAGGGAGGGAAGGAGAGGCAGAGAGTAACTAATCTTAATATCTTGTGTTCACAATTCTATTTAGCATGAAATCAGTAACTGACATATTAATTATAATAATCTGTTAAATATACTTTACCTACATGTTAATTACGGCAGGCCATTCTCATCTATTTCTCTGGGTAGCCTATTAATTCCACACAGATGGTTCAGCTTTGAGAGATTGTAACATTGAGTGTTAACAGAATGAATCCGGTTGCCAAGTTACAGCAGCAAAAAAAGTAAGGAGGGGGGGTGGGGAGCTATCACATCTGAATAGGCTACAGGAGGATACATCCAAGAAGAAAACCTACTTATTGTACAAGAGGCTTAGGGCACAATCCCATACTCAAGATCTGTTGGCTAAGGGAATTTAGAAAGGGCTGGAAGCCCCACTGTGCTGGCAGAAATGGCATAGCTAGTGGATCCTTCCTCCCATCGTGAAAAGCAGGCATGGGAACCCCCCATTCCAGGCAGAACTGCAGCAGTGGCAAATGTTTAAAGCTGGAGTGGAGAACCTGTGGCCCTCCAGATGTGGCTGAACGACAGCTGCCATCAGCCTCAGCCATTGGCTATACTTGCTAGGGCAGGAGGAGTTCCCAAAGGATCCATTTCTCTACATCACTGTGCTTGCTTTGCCCCTAAAAATGACCCACCAAAGAAATGGCTACTAGACAGGACAGCTATGCCCTGCCTCCATGGTTGGAGGCAGTAATGCTTCTGAATACAGTGGTACCTCGGGATGTGAACGGGATCCATTCCGGAGCCCCGTTCGCATCCTGAACGCAATGTAAGACCGCACATGCGAGTGACGTCATTTTGAGTGTCTGCGCATGTGTGAGCGGTGAAACCCAGAAGTAACGCGCTCCGTTACTTCCGGGTTGCCGTGGAGTGCAACTCGAACACGCTCGACCCGAAGCACATTCAACCCGAGGTATGGCTGTGCCAGTTGAAGGAAACTGCAGGAAGGGACACTGCTCTTGTGCTTGGGTGTTTTCCAGAGGCATCTAGTTGGCCACTGTGAGAACAGGATGCTGGACTAGAGGGTTAGCACAGCTTTTCTTACGGTTATCACTTAAAAACAGAGCTGAGCCTATGTTCTACTCCACCCGCAGAAGAAAATATCTCATTCACCTAAGCCAACTGAAAGGTGGCATGTCATTCTAGAATGGGGTAGGGCATGTTTTACTGCTAGGTAATAGATGCTGACTAGCAAATGAGAGAAGGCAATATGAAAGTAGCAGATGCTGCATTTGCCAATGCAAGGCGTGCGACCAAAAGGGAATATGGGTCAGACATCAAAAGTCCAACATTTCCTCCCCTCCTGGCCCAACTCCTCTGGTGGTGTTAGCCATTGTAAATCCACAACACTTTGGTCACATTTGCTTCTGAGAAATCATTGAAGTTATGTTTACAAACATTATATATTATTGTGTATTATATTTCCTAAAAAAGCTTGGGACCAGAATAGCTATGGGAGCATGATATTATGGAAGGGTGGTGGCTCAGTGGTAAAGCATCTGATTGGCCTGGATATCTGCAGGTAGGACTCGGACTGTCCTCTCTCTGGAACCTTGCAGAGTCGCTGCCATTTGCAGAAAAAGGATGAGGAACATGTGGTTCTCCAGATGTTTCTGGACTCCAATTCCCAACATCCCCAGCCAGGTCAGGGAAGATGGGACTTGTAATCTTTTGAGGGCCATGCCTTCCACTCTCTCCCTTTGAGTACCGCCTTGCTGTGATTGGTCTTGTCTGCCCCACACCCCTCTACCCAATGCCCAGGCTTGGCCAGCCTCCTGCAATCACCGTGTTTAAGATGGTGGAGGCAGTTCTTTTCACTCAAAACATGTTGGACCTCCACGAATCAACTGGTTCCTTTGCATGGCTGATGTCCCCCCCTTTGCAAATCTCCTCCGGGCAAATTGTTATTCCAGAGCGGTCTTGACCAAGTCACTATTCCTCAGCTTCTGTGAAAAACATCACAGAATTGTTGTAAGGATAAATGAGATTAGAGCGGTAAGGCATTTCATACACTGAAAAGGGTTACAGGGGGAGAAAAAATTAATGATAATAAATGCATATCATGGAGCGAATGAATTACAGCTCAGAAATGTTTCTAGACCAACTCCCAAGTAAGTGCTAGACAAACACTACATGGTTAAGAAGTGCTGTTAGCTGGGGAATATAAAATCTTAAATGGCACGGAGAACGTCAGCCTGAGTTACCGTTTTTGGAATGACACAGATGTTAGGATAAGGAAGCATAAATGGAAATTAAAGAGAAACAAATTCAGAACAGATGTCAGGCAGCCTTTTTCCCCATCCACGCCGAGAATCGCAAACGTGTGGAATGGCCTACCAGGCAAGATTGTTAAGGCAAAGGCACGGAGGGGGATGTCAGCGAAATGATCAGATGGCATCATCAGGGAATTGAGCCATAAAAACGGAAATGAGCACGCATGAGGCAAATGGCTTTAATTTAATCCAAAACAATGTCCGTCTCCCTTCGTTATTACTGCTTACACACTTACCTTGGGTAAACACACAGAATTCCCCTCATTTATACCGTCTCCGGTTTACTTATTTAAAAACAAAGGAGAGTCACTGTTTGGGGGTAACAAAGGGAATCGTCGAGCTAAGAGGGAAGCAAAATTCCATTATGTGTTGCTTAATTGTCCAGAATGTTCCATGCATACATTTTAGCAGAAGAAACGCATGCGGAGAATAATAATGGAAGAAAGAACTGAACCAAACTACTCATGCACATCTTTCTTTCTGCCTTTTAATAATCTCCTAATGTTATGCAGCCTTGATGCCATGAATGGCCACTCTTTCAAGACTTCTCAATGAATAAACATCTTAGAATACAGAAGCAAATTGGGCTTTGGGCTATGGCTGCAACCTTTCACCACCAATTAATTGGTCATGTTAATTGATCATAAACCATTCCTGATTAATCAGGCCACACACTTGAATATTATATACGGTATATATGGATCTCTTTACTCCGTATATGATCTTTGATCTGTGGAACTGGCATTGCTACAGGTGCAAAATAATACTCAATCTTTTAGGGTGGCAGCACCTACACTTTGTAACTCCCTGCCTGCATTATTTTTGGTGCCTGTTTTCTGGAATTTATTTTTGTATTTGACTTTTATCCCTGGTGCTTTTATGTTTAAGGTATTTTGTTTTCTTGCTAATTACACTGCTTTATCATTTGACCTTCATCTGTAACTTTAATTATTATTATTATTTGCTTTATTTCATGCTTTCATTTAGCTTATAAATGGCTTTGAGATCGTTAATAATAATAATACTTTTAAAATAAAGTGGTAGAGAAATTATGTAAATAAACAATAAGATAATGAAGCTGTTTAGGCCACCTGCCCTATACCTGACGTCAAGTGTGGGATAGGTAAAGACTTGATACAAAGGCTCAAAAGGGGGTTGCAGGCACCAGCAGCAGCTGACCCCGAAGAGTAGTCATCTATATGGGACCTTACAGTAGTTTCCCTTGCAGAAGACCAGGACCAGATTCTAGGAGCCCCTCAACAAAGTGCCTCCTGGTGTCCTACCATGTGAATGAACATTAACAGGGTTACCTGGTGCCCAGTTGCCTGAAGCTGACCCATCTGTTAATTCTCCCTCAGTGCTCTCCCTGGTGCTGATTGGAGCGACACCCAGGACAGGAGTTAGTAGCAGGGCCCGCAGTAGAGTCTCAACAGCGGCCTGAAGGTGATGTTGCTAAGGCCACGACTGCCCTGCCATTCCTGTTTATGTCCAATTTGTGGCACACACCTCGAATCCTGCTTGACATGTCCATGATTTGGGATGAGTAGCAAAGGTGTGTACTGAAACCTACTGGCCAGCTTGTGTAACTGTTTGCATTGTGACATTATTTATACATACATACATACATACATACATACATACATACATACATATCCCACCCATCTGGTTGGGTTTCCCAAGCCACTCTGGGCTGCTTCCAGCAGGATATTAAAAACACAGTAAAAGATCAAACATTCAAAACTTCCCTAAGCAGGGCTGCCTTCAGATGTCTTCTAAAAGTCAGATAGTTCTTTATTTCTTCTTTATTTCTTTGACATCTGGTAGGAGGGCATCCCACAGGGCGGGCGCCACTACCGAGAAGGCCCTCTGCCTGATTCCCTGTAACTTCGCTTCTCGCAGTGAGGGAACCACCAGAAGGCCTTTGGCCCTGAATCTCAGTGTCCAGGCTGAACGATGGGGGTGGGGACACTCCTTCAGGTATACTGGAGCTGAGGCCGTTTAGGGCTTTAAAGGTCAGCACCAGCCCTGAATTGTGCCCTGAAACGTACTGGGAACAATGTCAATTTGCCAATGCAGTAACATCGTGGCATTTCTCTGGACAGTATGTTTACCCTCAGTGAAGTCTACCCCCTCCCCCCAATTGTCTCTACTGTTTCAATAAACACACAGGAACATGTGCCAGACCAGTATTGCCTACATCTGCAGTCAGTAGCCTTCCAATGCTAGGTTGGCCACTGAGAGGATAAGATGTTGTATTAGATGGGCCCAGCAAGCTATTCCTATGTCATAGGCAGATGCTTTTCCATCACCACCTGTTCCCTGATCCTTAAAAAAAAGGGGGGGGGGACTGGCAATGCCAAAGATAGCACCTGGAACCTTTTGCATGCAAGACATGTTCCCCATCACTGAGCTATGGAGCCTTCTAACTTTGGCATTGCTTTACCTACCATTTCTCCCTTTAAGAGACGTTGGTTGCAATTGTGTGTTTTATTTTTAAAACAGCAGTTTCAACAAACCAACTTCAGGACCAAGAGAGGGGGGGGGGAATTAGACAATGCAGCGTTAACTGATCTGTTGCAGGGTGCAAAATGCGGTGTATGGGCTTATCTACTTAAATATGCCTTTCGACACATAACCCCACCCCACCTCGCACCAGTTCACTAAATCACATACTGAGCTATTCAATAGCAGAATGGGCTGGGAGATTTGCTAAAATCATATGTAAATCTCATAGGCATGTACTGAGTATAGATTAGCGATTCGAGGGGGGTGGGGTGGGGGACAGGGAAGGAGCCATAAGAGAACAGAATGACAATACTGGAATTCATTTTCTGTGCATTCTGATCCCTCTCTCCTGGAAGAATGTGCAGGTTGATCTACTGACTTTTGCACAGCTACAATTTTGCAACACAGTTATCTTCTTTTTTTAAAAAGTATTAAAATTTCATTAAAAAATACATATTATAGGACAAAATACATTTATTAATGCCTACTTTAAAGCCACATCTTCACCATATATTAAAAGCATCATGATACCACTTTAAACAGTCATACCTCATGTTACGTTTGCTTCATGTTATGTTCTTTCAGGTTATGTCCCGCGGTGACCTGGAAGTACCAGAAAGGATTACTTCCGGGTTTCGCCACTCGTGCATGCACAGAAGCGCAAAAATGACGTCACGCGCATGCTCAGAAGCGGCAAATTGCAACCCATGCGTGCGCAGATGCGCCACTGCGGGTTGTGCTCTTTTCATACTGCGAACGGGCCTCCAGAACGGAATCCATTTGCAACCAGAGGTACCACTGTAGTTTCCTCCAAAGAATCCTGGGAACTGTAGTTTGTTAAGGGTGCTGGGAGTTGTTAGGAGACCCCTATTTCCCTCCCAGAGCTAAACTTTCCAGAGTTCCCTGGGAAGAGGGACTGATCATGGTAACTGTAGCTCTTTGAGAGGAACAGGGGTCTTCTAGCAACACTCAGCACCCAAACAATGCTTCCCAAGGTTCTTTGGGGAAAGCCATAGTTTTTAAAAGTGGTATGGTATGGCTTTAAATGTGTGGTGTGGATGTGACCTGAGCATATATTTAGAAATGCATGTGTTGTGAGAAAATATATTCAAAAGCAGATGTTTACATACATATTTAAATGTGATTTTTTTCCCATTAGAAAATGCAGATCAATGCAGAAAAGAGGTTGGACATATGAATTAACATGAATGACACCGACACAGTCTGGAGATGTCCATCGCTAGGTAATAGTCTCCGTGGCTCAGGGAGGGTGGGCAGCTACCATGACAACAATAGGGGGCATGCCGTGATAGGAGGGGAAGGTAGTCATGGCGAAGGAGGGTGTGGGGAGAGGCTCTCAGCGATTGAGATATTATAGTTTCTCATTGAAAGTAGCTTTGGCTTGGAGCTGTATAGACACTTCAGACTTAAACATTAATTGATCTGGAAGTTCATCAAGCACTTCTAACCATTTTAACAGTTCTAACAATAAAAATGAAAATAGAACATGGTGGTGGTGGTGGGGGGGGACAGAATATTATTTTGATCAGTTCCATGCTTGGTTGTAATTTACTGCTGCATTAAAGTTCCATACAACTGAAGCAATCCAGTTTATAATGAGATGTCTGATGATTTATTTGAGGAGAAAATGTTAGGCTTATAATTTATTAATTTGAACAGTATTCCTCCATGTACACTCCATAAATATGAATGTATCTGATGTCCTCAAAAGATACATTGAAAACATTAGCATTATATCTGATGTATGGCATGAAAACGTGAAATCTCACCTCATGTCCATGCAGTTGAGCTTCTACGACTTCTAATATCGAAGAGCTCAATTACTTACTACCCTATGTCCATGTAAATCAAGAAAACTGTACTAACATGAGTAGACTTGTAGGGTACCACTTGACTTTCCAAGAACTGCTTTTTGGTGAACTGGGCTGGCCTTACCACTAGAAGGTGACCTACTCAAGTAGCAGGTGCTTCGGAATCACCTTCGGGTTCATAATGGAAGAAAGAAGGGATAGAATGTAATGTAAAAACAAACGAAAGAAGGGATAGAATGTAATGTAAAAACAAACGAACAAACACTTGAGGAATAGCCAATGTGGTTCCCTCCAGAAGTTGTTTGACTACAATCCCCATCAGCCCTAAATAGCATAGTCAATAGGCACACACCTTATTTTGTTAAATTCGTGATTTAAAAAGCAGTAATATTGAAATGAGCTGTAAAAAACAGTTAAAAACAACTTTTTAAAACATTTTAAAAAATAATTGAAACCAATAAGCTAAAACCAGATCAAAACACATGCCAGCATTCTACATGTCTGGACTCTGCTAGCCTGAACAAAAAAGGTTTTTAGCAGGCGCCGAAAAGAGTACAGAGTTTATCCATATACATGACAATGGTACAAATTAGAACTGATATCGCAAAGCTCTTGTGCTTGTTCTTTAGCAGAAAAAATGGCAGCTTTGTTGTTAAGAGCCAGCTCCCTTGTCCAAATCCAGACCCTGACACAAATCCAGCTCTGGATCCAGATGTCCCCATTTTGAAGTTTTTGCACCTGGACAGCTTGGTTTCCAACCTGACCTCATAGCCTGCCACAAAGCCTGCCTCCTCTTCCACTGCCAAAAGAGGAAAAGGCTTAAGTGGGTCCATATGGCACACAACAATTGGCAGCAAAGCCCCCCTGCCAGCTTGGTATTGCAACTAGAGTTGTATTTCAATGTGCCGCGGAATTGGTTTCCTATTCACAGAAGAGCAAAGTCCTGCCAGGAGCAGCTTAATCTATGAATTTATCTAATTATGTCCTGAAAGCATTGGAGAAACAGCAGTGTGGTTTCAGATGTTAGGAGAGCAAGCCAAAATCAATTTCAACCAAACTGGGGCAAAGGATGATGTGCATCCAACAGAAGAGGAGCAAACCCTGCTTTCTAGCACATGACCGTGCACTCCTGAAAGCCACATCTCAGTGCGCTGGCATGGGCCATGTCGCCTAGAATTAAGAGGTTGGAAGAACCCACCTATATGGAAAATTCTAAAACAACTGGAGCTATTTAGTTTAGAGTCAAAGTCAGTGGGGGGGGTGTGACATGACAGAAGTGTGCAAAATTATAATGGAGAAAGTGGATAGGGAGAGGTTTTTCTCCTGGTTTTGTAATGCTAGAACTCTGGGCCATCCCATGAAGCTGAATGCTGGAAAATTCAAGACAGACACAGCTATAGTATGGAATTCACTGCTGCAAGAGTAGTGATGGCCACCAACTTGGTTGGCTTAAAAAGACTGTTAGAGAAATTAAAGGAAGATAGAATATCAGTGGCAACTAGCCCTGGTGGCTAGGTTCTCCTTCCACTCTCTGAGGCAGTACCCCTTGGAATACCACTTCTTGCTGTTGTGCTCGGGTCCTGCTTGTGAGCTTCCCAGAGGCAGCCGGTTAACTACTTTGAGAACGGTGTTGGAGCAAATGGGGCCTTGGTTTGATCCAGCAGGGCCCCTTCTTATGTTCTTAGCACTGTGCATGTTTACTCAGAATTAAGTCCTGGTGTGTTCAGTGGGACGTGACCCCATTACCTTGGCCACAGGATTGTAGGTGCATCAGGTGCATCACATGGTTTTTTGACAAAGGGGACAGATATACACTGCCGAACCAAGCGATGGCTTATAACCACAAGCCATTTTTATGGTTGTTGCTGCTACTTCCTATCCTAGATTTCATAACATAGTTTATTTTGAAGCCATGATCTACTCCGAAAGAGAGTGTAAGACCCTTTTGCAATAATTGCCATGAAGCTTGAAAATCAAATGATATTACTGTAAAATCCATGTAATAGTCCAGGCAATAACTTGGCAGTATTTGAGTTCTGCTGGCTCTGTTTGTTCTGTGGTTGTTCATTATGTATTTTTATTGGCTATTTTCCCCCCTTTTATCCCCTGTTGATAGAAGGTACTTAGCTATTTATGAGTCTCTCCAAGGGTGAGGTGTGCTATTTCCTGCCTGGAATTCTAAGTGAAGGGCTTCTAATGATGGAGTTGTAGCAAGGCAGCCAGAGCAAATGTGATATCCATGGCAAAAATCTTGCATCAGAGAGAGGTAAACATGCCAGGCTAATTTCCTATCCAAAAAGAAAAAAGGGGGCAGAGTTTGAATAGGTGCATAGCCTTCCTGGTTAGGGTAGAAATGGGTGCTTCATTAATGACATCGTCAATCCTGGCATCCTGTTGATGTTAGCTCAACAGCTTAGAAACAGTTTTCTCCATCATGAGACCACTTCCAGCTACAGTAAACATCTGGGGACTGAAGATTTGTGGGTGTGGTTTACCTGTCAGATCCTTCCTACCAAATCCTTGCCGCACCAGAAAGAAAGGTAATAGTGGCCGATGAAAGAGTACAGGGAACCTTTTTTCAAACCGAGGGCTACATCCCCTTCTGGCCAATCTCCTGAGGGCCTCATGCCAGCAGTGGGTGGGACAAGAAGCAAAAATGAGTGGAGGAACAACTGTCTTAGCAAATGACGCTTCTCGGACTTCTTCATGGGGAGCTGTGACTGTTTAAAGTGGTATCTTAGCCCTTGAAACGTATGGTGGGGATGTGGCCATAATCTCCCACCACCTAGATGCCTTCTTATTGCCCATAGGATGGAGTGTTGAACCAAATGTTAACTGTTCCAGAAGCTCTGCAAACGCCATCTTGGTAGTCAAGATAACCCCACAATTAATTGGTAGTAGTAGCAACGTGGAGGAGGAACCGGCAAGCCACTCCAGTATCCCTGCCAAGAAAACTCCATGGACAAAGACAACAGGCATAATTTGGAATTATAGTGCTGGAGGAGACTCTTGAGAGTCCCATGGACTGCAAGAAGATCAAACCTCTCCATTCTTAAGGAAATCAGCCCTGAGTGCTCACTGGAAGGACAGATCGTGAAGCTGAGGCTCCAATACTTTGGCCACCTCATGAGAAGAGAAGACTCCCTGGAAAAGACCCTGATGTTGAGAAAGATGGAGGGCACAAGGAGAAGAGGACGACAGAGGACAAGATGGTTGGATAGTGTTCTCGAAGCTACCAGCATGAGTGTGACCAAACTGCGGGAGGCAGTGGAAGACAGAAGTGCCTGGCGTGCTCTGGTCCATGGGGTCACGAAGAGTCGGACACAACTAAACGACTAAACAACAACAAAAGTAGCAACCATGAGCTCATATATTCACTTGCTTTGATATAGGCTAATTGGCTTGCTTTGATGCTATCCTTATCTGAGTGGGCTTAGGGTGCTGGACTCCCAGAGGAACTATCTGTAAGATTTGGGTCGTTGCCACTTATGCCCTCATCTGGTCTGGTGAAGTGATGGGAAGTCCTGGCCACAGTGCTTTGTGTACAAAGAATGTATGCATGCTTGCTTGGTTGCAGACAAGCCATCTTTTTGACATCCTCCTTTGGTATCCCTGGATCCAGCCAATCCCATGAGCCTACAGTTCAGGTCAGATGCTTAGGGAAGTTCATGGAAGGCAAGTTTCCCATTCCCTCTTCCCTGTGTGTGGGATGAGGTGTGTAGGAAACCTGCCATTGGAAGAAGCATAACAGGAAGCTTTCTACTGTGAACTTCTATAGGTTAACTTATCTTAGTTTCCCCATCAGCAGGCCTAGTATGTTTTGAAACCCACTGAGTTCATCTCTTCAGGGGAAATGTGAAAAGCCTAATAAGCTTGAAACTGCCATCTTCTCCTGGGTGTTGGAAAAGTAGAAGTAGACTGCAATGGAGCACAGCTCAGTGGTAGATAAGAGCACATTTTTTAATTTTATGTTTTCTTATTAAAATGAATTGGTTGCTTTTCCAGAGGCAGGCAAAAGGGTGACAAAAAAAGAAATAGTTCTATAATGCACAAATGAAGGATAAAAAGAAAAGCAGGGGTGGAGGAGAGAGACATAGGTTACAGTAAAAGAAAAGTGCTCTTTACTTTCACGTTTTGGTGTTCATTCCAAAACTGGTCAGGCCAAACTTATATTGGTCGTTTTAAAAAAATGGATCCAAAAATATATTGTAGATAAAATAAATGTTGCCTACTCCATCACCGGGCCAATATTGAAGACTAAGTCTCTGACTCATGTCTGGACCTGGGAGACTCTGGTCTGGATCTGAGTCTCCATCATTCAGCCCAGACAATGAGGTCCATTTCCAAGGGTCTTCTGGAGGTTCCCTCACTGCGAGAAGTAAAGTTACAGGGAACCAGGCTGAGGGCCTTCTTGCCAGTGGCACCCTCCTGTCAGGTAGATAAAGAATTAACAATTTTTAGAAAACATCTGAAAGCAACCCTTTTCAGGGAAGTTTTTAATGTCTCACATTTTATTATTACAGTGGTACCTTGGGTTAAGTACTTAATTCGTTCCGGAGGTCTGTTCTTAACCTGAAACTGTGCTTAACCTGAAGCACCACTTTAGCTAATGGGGCCTCCTGCTGCCGCTGCGCCGCCGGAACACGATTTTTGTTCTCATCCTGAAGCAAAGTTTTTAACCTGAGGTACTATTTCTGGGTTAGCGGAGTCTGTAACCTGAAGCGTATGTAACCTGAAGCGTATGTAACCCGAGGTACCACTGTATATCATTTCACATTTAAACATGCCCAATTTGCACTTTCTCTAGCCATCTTTCACAATTCACACTTCTCTGAATTTTGCAGTGCAGTGCTCCAGCCAAATACTGTGTACAAAAACACATATACTGAGGTAAAATATGCATTAAAATACACATATTAATGAAAATAATCCACAAAAATGCATTATATTAGGGGAAATTGCTTTTACAGAAAATATACATACCAAACACAACTGGATAGAAAAATGTGCATATTAAGATAAATTCACACTAACTTTGTGATGAATCTTCATTAGGACTTTTTTTTAAAAAAGTAAATAAATTGCAAACTGGTGTGAAAATGTGGAAAACTCAGTTTAAGATTAGAAAAATGAGGCACTGAAAGAAAGTGAAATGGATAGAGTCACCTGTACCCACAAAGGCTGTATTCTGAAGCATAGTCACTAAAGAGTAAGCCCCATGGAACTGAATATGGCTTAAGGTAAAGGTAAAGGGACCCCTGACCATTAGGTTCAGTCGTGACCGACTCTGGGGTTGCGGCACTCATCTCGCTTTATTGGCCGAGGGAGCCGGCGTACAGCTTCCAAGTCATGTGGCCAGCATGACTAAGCTACTTCTGGTGAACCAGAGCAGTGCACGGAAATGCCGTTTACCTTCCCGCCAGAGCAGTACCTATTCATCTACTTGCACTTTGATGTGCTTTTGAACTGCTAGGTTGGCAGCAGCAGGGACCGAGCAATGGGAGCTCACCCCATCGTGGGGATTCAAACCGCCGACCTTCTGATCGGCAAGTCCTAGGCTCTGTGTCCTAGGCCCACAGTGCCACCCATGTCCTTTCCAATATGGCTTACATCTGGGTAAATAACAGTTTGATTTAGCTGCCTGCCATTTTACCACGCTTTTCATTTCTGACTACTTTTCTGCTTTTGATTACTCCTGTGGGCTGCAGTCCCAACCCCACTTACCTGGGAGTAAGCACCATTAAATTCAGTAGGGCCTACTTCTGAGTAAATGTGGTTAGGATTACACTGAAAGTCTGTTGGAATTTCCCTAGGTAACGAGCAGCAACAGCAGAGCAGAACACTAACCATGCTTCCTCTCGTTAATGGAATTGTCTGTATCAATAGGTAGGAGTAGGCAGAGAGGGGAAAAACCCTCCACATCTAGAAAATGAAGTTAGTGAAAGCAGCACAAAAAAAGATATATCTGGGTCCAAACAAATTAAAATGTAATTGCAGACTTGAAATTAGGTGGGGGAAAAATACTCTAATCATGTCAAGCTGGATTTTCTGTTAATTAGCGCCCCTTCAAAAGTAAAATTAAAATGTGCCTATGAATAAAGATGTATCATATATAATTAAAACATTCAAAGAAGGTAAAGGATCTATATACTCTCCTGTGACATTACACACACACCCCCCCCCCCGCCCCGGTTCATGTCCAGGATCTTGTAGCAGGAAATAATGGTGTAACAACCCATTTGATGATGTAAAAGTAAATAAGTAAAAATCAGGTATATTACTCAATGGCACCAGCAGCTCAGTGACAACAGCAAACAGAATACCTGTGTACATTTCTGACAATGTCTGTCTGTTGTGCTTCTTAGCTCTACGCTTCAGGAAGAACAGAAGAGAAGCTTGCTGAATCAGACCAAGAGCCCATCTAGTCCAGCATCCCATTATTACAGAGGCCAAAGGGATGCCTGTGGGAAGTCTGCATGCAGGGCCTGAGCACAGCAGGACTCTCCACTCTCGTGGTTTCCAGTAGCTGGTATTCAGAAACATACTGCTTCTGATAGTGCAGATGATGGAGAGCCGGAAACGTGACAGTTGGTATGATGAGAATTTATTGTACTAACAGGGTACAAGACGATTCTCACCTGGCAAGCACTTTGTCCACAGGTCCATGGGACAAAGTGTTGGCTCCCCCTGATCCAGCCCCATATTGTCTATTCTGACTGGCAGCAGCTCTCCAAGATCTCCTGCAAAGACCTTTCTCATCACAGGCTCTTCTAAATGGAGATGCTTCAAATTCAATTCGGTCCCTTCTGAGTGAAAGCATTTGCTCTACAACTGCTCTACATCCTTTCCCAGGGCCGGATTTAGATGAAGAGAGGCCCCAGGCTACTCCACTTGTGAGGCCCCTCCCCACCCCCCACCTCACAACTAGAAGAAAATGGAAGAGTGTTATAAAAAAAAATTGAGTGACGCCAAGGATGATGACGGGTATTTAAAATTCTACAATTCACAATTTCTCCTCTAAAGGACACAAGACATTATTGTTAAGTACCATGGTGATTTTAAAAAAAATGCATAAAATTAACACTGAAAAACTTTTGCAATAACTGAACTTTGTAAACCTTTTGTGGCCTGGACAGGCCTGGAACTAGTTTCCATGTCTTGTTCCTCTCTAAGGAATCAAGTTCAGCCTTCAAGACATTTAACCATGGCTCAGCATCCTCTGAGGTTAAACTTTGGACCTCTTGGAAGCTTGAAGTTTCCCAAACCTTCTCTGAGTTACTAACAACAGCTGTATCTGCTATGACTGTTTCAGCAAACTCTTCAGCATACCTTTTGGGTGGTTTACCCTTTGTGGCCCTTTCAGATCTGCATACTATACAAAAGTCTTTCCATGCTGGGCAGGCCGCAGCAATACCTGCTGGGATTGACAAGTCATCTTACCCTCATCTGAATCTCATAGGTCTCTTGTAGCTGCTTCTGATTAGTTATCATTTAACTCTTGGGGGAAATAATTAGCATCAAACGTCATGTGCATGGAGGTTGCTGAACCAATTAACCAACTAGAAGGATTACTGTTAATAGCACCAGTTTTCCTGTAACTTGATATTGCTAGATAGTTTTGATGAACTGCAAAAGCATTTTTAGTTTGCTTTCTGTTGCCACCCTGGAACATTTCTTTATTAGCGCCACTTTGTTTTGTACGATTCCTTGCAAATGAAGGAAAACAACTTTTCTGCTCGTATATGTTGATAATATAATTTTGGTTACTGAGGACAAACAAGATTGTACAAAAACAAGATTGGGTGCAGGCCTGGCCAGGACATAGGCGTCCTGACTATGACAAAGGTGACCTGTGTGTGTGTGTGTGTGTGTGCTTGCTTGCTTGCTTGATTAACAGCTGTTGGGAACTTCAAGGTCCCTGCTCTTCCCTTCTTATGGTCTTTGTACTGGACCTGGAGACTCCAATAGAGAGCATTCCATGCCAAGTAGGAGGACAAGTGGGCACCCTATCAAATGACAGGGCAGGGGCTACACAGAGCAGGGCCTTTTCACTGGTGGTGCCTATTGTATGCCTCGCTCTTCCCAGACCTGTTCTCTTTTGGCATGTATTTTGGAGTTTTATAATTTAGGAAGACTTTGGAAGAACTGGTTGACAAGTCTTATCAGTCACTGATGTATGAGCGGATTTTATTTGCTGCTATTCTGGGCTTCTGCTGCACCAGGGTTTACACCAGCATAAAAGAGTTGGCCAGGATGCCAGAAGAGATATAATTTATGAGCTTCCTCCATTATCTGCACAGCAGGGGGTGTTCAGCCAACAGTGCAAAGGCTGAGCTGAAGTGTTGCCTGCTGGTTACCTGCTTTCCGCAATAGGGGTCACTGTTTGGTAGTACCCAATTGGTTAGCTGTAAGATTCTAGAGCTCCCTATTGATGGCTCTTAGGTAATTCACAAAATATAAAGTCCATTCATAATAGAGTGTTCATTCATAAAGCAGTAATATAAATCTCCATTGCTACATATTGGGTGTATATTTCAGCGGTTGAACATACAGGTTTATGGCCATGCTGTAGTGTAGTGCTTATGCGACTGTGGATAAAAAGTGGCTGGACTCATTGTCTTGGGGTTTGGGGGGGTAAGAGGTGACAAAACTGATTTCCAATAAGTGCCCCCCCTTATTTCCATAACAAGTCCTTGAATCTGTACTCTGAATGGTGTCACCAGGGACCTAGAAGGTGCAGCGCTTGTCAGTCCTACCCCTGCACAGTCTCATCAGGGCTCATCAGGGCTGACCTTAAGGCAATTGGAGCAATTGGGCCAAATTGGGCCCTGCGGGCTGTGAACTGGGCCCTACAAAAAAGAAAATTCAAGTTGCGCCCCACTGCTTCAGATTGGGCCCCACTGGCTAGCCCTGAGTCTAATAGTTGGTGGGCCTGAGTTGCCCTGCCCTTGCATGAAGTCTTGGATTTACAATTTTGGGAGAGGGGAGACTGCAACACTGGGGAGCTGGCAGGCTGGCGAGGCCCCCTAGATTTAGAGGCTCGAGTTGCCCTGCCCTCACATGAAGTATTGGGTTTGCAATTTTGGGAGAGGGGAGACTGCCCGTTGAGGAGCAGGAGGGCTGGTGAGGCCCCCTAGATTTAGAGGCCCTAGGCTTCAGCCTACTTAACCTATACATAAATCCGGCACTGTTCCTTCCCCCATAGATGAAACATTCACTGGCCTTCCTGGGCCTCGTGCCTTCCAGGTGCTCTTGGACTGTAGCTCCCATCATTCCCGTATTGGCTGGGGCTGATGGGAGATTGAAATCCAACAACATTAAGAGGGCACCACATTGGCTATACCAGGCCTAAGGATGCCTATTGAAGTCACACCCATAAGTGGTATTAAAATCAAAGAGTTTGCAGCTGAACCAAGTCCCTGCACAAACACAATCTCTAAAATTGGCAGGGTTGTTTACTCATTTATTTATTTCAAGATTTATATTCTGCACCCTCTGCCAACAGAGCAGCTCTTGAAGCGGTGTACAACATGAATAAAACAAAGAGATGTCACTAATAAAACAATTCAGAAAGAGAGGGGGGTGGAAATACAATTTAAAACCCAAACTATCAAATCAGACCATTTATATTACAAACACAGCTGCAGAAATGTCAATAAAACTCGAGCAGTAAAAGGAACACCTGAGCAACTTAACCCTCAGCCAGTACAGAATGCTTCCCTCAAAATCCAATTTTTAACTAGCTGCAGGAATGCTAACATAGATGTCCAGAAATGCACTTCCATTGGAAAAAAATAGTTGCAGAGTGTGAGCAAGGCACAGATCTGTGCCCTCAGAGTTATCACCTCAGTGCAGAAGAATGAGATCTTCCTTACAGGAAGGTTGTATTTTTAGTGTACCAGAGCCACCATTTTGGAAAAAAGACTAACTGTATTTAAAATATCAGCCCACATGCATATGATGGGATGATTTGTTATCGTTGTGGGGGGAAAGCAGGATTAGCGGGTCCCAGCATCAACACAATGGCACTAGGGCTCTGAATCTAACCGCATTACTCGAGAAAAGCCCCAATGAGTTCAATAGGACCTCCTTCTGAGAAGACATAGTTAGAATTGCACTGTAAAAGATGGTGGTTGTATTCAACTAAGTCCTAATCAGAGAGACTCACTGAAATCCATTAACCTAAGTTACTTATTCCCATTTAACTTCAGTGGGTCAACTCTGAGTAGGGCTAGCACTGGATGCAGCCCTAATTTAACAGTCTTCCTGGCCCCACTAGAATCCCTACCTGAGAAACAGGCCTCAGCTCCTTTAGGGACAGCACAAAAGGCAGCACTTTGGCTGCAGAGTTATCAAAGCCTTCAGTGGTTCCAGGCTTTTGCTGGAGCAACAACTTTAGCAATTGTTTTGGGTAACTTGCACTTAACTTCTAATACCCTGAGATGACTATGGTCCTGAACTCCTGCAACTCCCACAAAGCACTTCATGGCTCCAAGTCTTTGCTGCAGCAACATCCTTAGCGACAGTTCTGAGCACTTTGTGTCCAGTCTCTGACACTCTGAGCTGACCAGGGTCCTGAATCTCTGCAACTCCTGCCATTAGTTTCATGCCAGGTCTTTTCAGCATCCCTGTAGGGTCCCAGCTTCAAACAGGGCATGTAGTGAACTTACCTGCTGTATTACACCAGCTCTTGTTGAGCCTATTGTGTGTTGGACTCCTTCAGACAAATTATTTTCACTTGGACTCCAATGTTTGGTGGTCTGCAGAAGCCAATGCACTTTAAGGATAGGGGAAGCTCTGCAGCTACCCACTGATGTACCCATAGGTGCTAGGCTCTGACACAGAAGCATGCGCCCATCTGGCTTTGCCAGCATAATGTCCTGGCTCCTGGACTGATTTGTAGAGCCACTGATTACAATGCTAAGCTGGCAGCAGAACCATTGTGTCTCCCAGGACTGGGCCATAAATAAATTTTAAAATCAAGGCTCTTGTTAACATAACATTTTTCCAGGCTTCAGCAGGCTCGATTTTGAGCAACGATGCACTTTATGCCAAAGCATACTTTCAGCAAAGTGGAAATAGCATCTGAATATGCAGGATCCCTGCATGTTTTATTCAACATGCCTGATGAGAGAGAGAGAGAGAGAGAGAGAGAGAGAGAGAGAGAGAGAGAATGCAATCATACTATAAATGTTTATATTGTGTGTAACAAAAAGCACACAATGCCTCACCCTGTCCTAACACTCCACCATCTCCAACAAACCCTATAAAAGAAAAATCTGATGTAGGGATTTTCCTTTTTTCCCATTTGGCTTTATAAAAATATCTTTTGCTGCATCTATTACTTCCCATTGCCATGGATACTAAGAGTAGTTTATTATCATTATGTAACTGAGCAGATGTGCTCAATTTTAATATAAAAGCCGGCACTCTTTCATCTCTTTCTTTTTCATAGTTACTGAACTAATAACTTGTCCATCTTTAAAAAACAACTAGAAATTGATTCTGTTCTGTGCCTGTTCTTGAAAGTGTTATTGATTAGAATTGTACTAAGAAGTATGTGTGTGTGTATTACACCACATTAAATTGTCCTTCTACCACGAGAATAAAAGAGAGGCTATTAATACACACACACATACACGTAAACCTATTTTTAATTTGCATTCTGAAAATTAAAGCAATGTTAGCAGAGAAGTTAAAAGTATAATAAATGATCCTTAAAAAAAATGTGTGCTTAGTTTATACCTCTCATGCAAAGTGTATCAAAATTCATTTAGAGATCTCTGAGAATTTCTAGGTTATGAATTCTTGAATTTTAATACCTCCTGAATTTATGTTTGCCCTCAACCTTGCACTGTTTAAAAAAAATTCTGTGGCATTCAGTCTCAGTCTGGTGAACCTAAGAAGAGCCCTTCTGAAGAAAACCAAAAGCCTGGATCCTGGCCCACCTCTTTCAGAAAATATGTGACCGAGCCCCCAGAGATCACCACGAGGTAGTCTCTAAACTAGTGGTCCCACTAAAAGCTTCACTGAAAAAGAGTACCAGCAGCCAGTGAGGCTTCCATCCATGGTTCCACAGTAGTCGTTCTGTCTCCTTCTTTGGCCAGTAACTACAGATGACTTTCCTCCTTTAACTACCCCAACAGCCAGAGGCAGTATGCCTCTGAATACCAGTTGCTGGGAATCACAACATGGGAGAATGCTTTTGAACTCAGGTTCTGCCTGAAGGCTTCTCATAGGCATCTAGTTCTGGCCACTGTGAAGACAAGATGCCGGATTAGGTGGGACAACAGAGTTCTTCTTATGTTCTTAGCCCGCTAAACTGAGGGGACATGAGGGGCATTTCAGGTCTTCTGGAGTGCACATCTGTGCAAGAGTATGCAACCCCTTTAAACTAAAAGAAGAATTGCACCTGGGATGTTGGGCTTCATCCACTTCTTCCTCTGTGGGACTATATAAAACCTGTTAGCTTCATGCCAATGCATGAAGAACGCTCCTACTGGGTTTGGTATCGAGCCAACTTTGCTCCAGTGGGAACTGTCTCTGGTTCTGACCTTTACTATATCTGTAGTCTTGACCTTCATCCAACATGGTACAAGAGAGACCACTCCACAACTGCAGTTTGAATTGTGGATGTCAAAGGAGGCACATTTGCCTCCTTTCTAAAGATCTTTCCATTCATTGGGAACATTTCCTCCCTGATAGTTTGTTCTAACCTTCTCTCCTTTCTGTGTCTTATTGAGGGTGGGATAGGCAGCCACAGATGACCAGTGATGGCTCCTGAATCATGCAGTAGGCAGTTGAATGCATGGCTAAAGGCAATTTTAACAACAATTTAAGCTTTCTGTATACATCTCAGAATGTTCAGAAAGAAGAAAGAAAAGAGAGGGGTGGAGGGAGAGGGAGAGAAAGAGGGAGAAAAACGAAAGAAAGAAAGAAAGAAGTATTTGTAATAGGTTAATGGATTTAAAACACCCAGACATGTCCTGTGTTTTACTTGACTTTAGAGGAGGTCAGGGGAATTCAAAAGGTGAGGCATATAATTGGGCCTGTATTTTCAGCTAAATAAGTTAATTACTTTGCGGTTGCATAAGAAAAGGTCACACCAAAACACACAAAGCATTCAAATATATTCCGTTGTTAATATCTAACCGGTAAACACTCAGTGATAAAGATCACAAAAAAGTGTGCTTCCTATAGCAACAAGCCAGTTATCTGCACAATGGGACAAATTTGTTCTTGCTCTGCTGCACCAACTCCTTCACTTAAGACCAGAAAAAGACCAAACATATGCCTACAGGAAGCCGGCAAGCAGGAGCTGAGTGTAGCAACCCTGTTCCCACTTTTGATTCCCAGCAGCTGGTATTCAGAGGCTCCCCCAGATCTCTTATTTATTTATTTAACTTTATTTTTAAAAATGTGTTACATTGGCCACTTTCCAGTTCTCAGGTATGGAGTCTGATCTTAGAGACAAGTTACATATTTTAGTTAAATGTGAAACTGATCTTTTAAGTTCTTTTAAGAGCTTTTGGGTGAATGCCATCTGGACCTGGTGGTCTGCTAGCTTTTATTTTGCCAACAAGGCTCCTGTTGTTGTATTAAACAATTGGGGATCAGGTAGGTTACGAGCAAATCTGTCAGTTCGGTTTTCTCTCAGTTTCTCATTTTCCAGCCTGCAGTTTAATTCTGCCTATTCCTGCTATAATCTACTGTAAAGAAATCAGGTGCTGCTGCACAATCACACGTGTCTATAAGCAGGAGCGACACCCAAGTGTGTGTTCATTAAGTGCAGAAGAGGAGCACTGCGTCAGCCGGGCTTCCGCTTTCCTCTCTGGCTATTTCCCATTTTTTAAGGTGCACTCAGTGACGAAAGGTAAAATTATTAATCCCATATTTACTACTAATAAAACGTTACAATAAAACATTGCATAGTGGATCTGGAAGCCCTGTTTTCCATAGCTGCACCAGCATATGTGTGATATATACATGACACCTATCATTTTGCTCCAATTAGAAGCAAGTGTAATCACTTTAATTGGCCCTAGGCATAATCTTCGTAATCTTTCCTCTCCAATTTGGATCATATATTAGCTCCACTACATCTTGTACTGGCGAAGAGTCTACATGATTCTTGTTCTGTCCTACGGTTTTAATTCCACTCCCCAAACCTTCCACTGCCTGCTCCCCATGATAAGCAGTTTAGAATGTGTTCCATTCAATACCCAGATAATTATTCATATATTAATTGTGTGCTAATCCCTCCTTTCTAACATGCTTGCAGATCTTTTTAATACATGCCGGCACATTATTGGTGTCCAGTTTTGTTGAGCACGAAACAGAGTCATTATGGTGTTTGTTTGTAAGAGTGCCATTAAAAATGATGGGCTGTCAAGAATACCTTCTAATGATGCTGGAAACTATGTGTTTTCAAAGATGTTTAATGAGTGTAAAGTTGTTACATGGCAGCGGAACCCTTTTAATGAACTCCGGTATAATAAATCTATCACAGCTCACCTGGCTGAGGTTTCTGTCCCTGCATTGCATAGGCCAGACTCAACCTTCATTTGACTCCGTGGGTCTCTTTCACAGTAAGTACTTTGTGGGCTGTAGCTTTCAGGAAATTATATTCATAATCAAGGCAATTAAGTAAAAACTGATGCTATTAATGATTGAAGCTTGACATTATTTGACTTTTAAAAAAAATCATTTTTATTGGTTTTACAAATACAAAGTGCAAATAAACAGAGAATAAAAAAAAATCTATATAAAGAGATTCTCCAAATCTTGGGACTCCCCCCCACCCATCCCTTCCATGGGGTCTCATTTTAATCATCTACTACTGCATATTCACCCATACTCCAATTTTTATATCAAACCATATTATCCATGGTAATTTTTTCCACTATAAATGAAATCAAAATCCTGCTTTTGTTACTATCTGCTTACAGTGGTCTCCTAAGTAACTTATAACCCCCCCCCAATTCTTTTATAAAGTTTTTGTCCTCTTGGTTTCTGAGTTTTCCAATCAGTTTTGGCATCTTGGCATAGTCCATCAGCTTGGTTTGCCATTCTTCCCTGGTAGGGCCTTTATCTTCTTTCCGTCTCTGGGCTAGTAGCGTCTGGGCGGCTGTTGTTCTGTACATGAAGACCCTTTTTTCTGCTCTTTTGGTATATCGGTACCTGTAATTCCTAATAAAAATGCTTTTAGTTTCTTAGCAAACCTTGTTTCCTGCTTACCGCAGCTACTACTATGCCATAAGATCCACTGTCCTGTAATATCACATATGGCATGTACAGTTATTTATGGTTTTATATTATTTTTGCTGTAAAATGTGTGAGATCACGATATTGTATTTATTTGTACTACTTAGAGCTTTAACGACTGATGAAGCCCAGGACGGCGAAACAAGGCCAATATTCCGGAAATCCTTGTCTTAGACTTTGTGAAAGGATTCTGTGGAACTATAACAACCTTTCATGTGGATTATTTGGACCTTATGAACAGACAGGTGGAATAGATACTATTACACGGATGGACCTTATGCATGAACTGACTGAAGAATGATCTGATCCATTGGGTCTTCTGCTTTGTTCATTTGTTGAACTTTATGAGTTACTTCCTTTGAAATTTATGATTTGATACATGAATAATATACCTTATTTATCTAAAAACACAGCCGGTTACGTTCTGTGTGTTTATCGAGTGTTCCTCATAAAGGCAGACGTTAAAAAGCATGAACTTGACAGCAAAGGCATTGCAAGAGTATTTAGTTTTATGACATCTTATAGTGGGGAAAACAACTACATCTATAATTACTCTTTTTTTAAAAAAGCCTCTGAGATGCTAAGAATATGCAGACAACTGCATTTATTTATATTTGTTATACTTTTGATACATCTTTCCAACTGTGTTCTCTAGGCAGTTCACAGCATGTTAAACTCAAAAACATCACAAAAAATTTGTCAATGAAATAGTAAAACAATCATAAAAATTCCCAAATTAGAAAACATTTTAAACAGCATGAAAACAGCAGGGTGTTTTTTTTAATGCACCAGTACAAAACTAACAGGACAGCTATAATAGTTGTCATGGTTTGCATGACACTACCAAGGGAGATAATAACACAATAACATTCAAAACAGTACCAATTAATTGCATATTTATTCAAAATCCAATTGAAAAAATAATATTTAGATTAATTCAATAAAAATGATATTGAATGACATCAAGTTTTCAAAGTCTGACAATCATTTACATCTGCAGTGCCCCCCTGCTGCCTTTTAGTACCCCCTAGATAATCCCACCTCCCCCAAGGGGGAAGTTCTGCCCACTTTGGGGACTACTGATCTAGAGTAAAGCTTGCTAAATTCTTAAGGTGTTCAGCTTTTGTTTGGATGTGGCCATCTAAATATCTATAATGATGCAATTAAACTAGACAGAATGGTTGGACTGACCAACCTAGATCTTTGATACCCTACTCACCTCTGCCGTGGGTATATTTGCGCCCGACATTCACTCTTTTTAAAAACAATTTGATTTTAGGCACGCTTTACTTATTTATGCATTTTTGTCTGGATTTTAAAAATCTAATTACAAAAATATTACATAAAGTACCATACATTAGTAGTAGATCAAAATTAACTGGGGGTTATTAGACTAATTGAAGTCAATGAGACCATTCCAGAGTAAATGACTCTGAGATTTGAAGCCTAAAGCAGTTAAGGGAACAAAGAGAAGATTTAATAGTCTTTTTCACTGCCTGACTCATGGATCTTTTACATTTTAATTTACATTAAACACATTATTAAACAAAGCATTAATCCTGTGATTAATTCTGATTAATAATATGAAATATTGAACAATGAACTAGAAGGGGGGAAATCATATCTTTTGTTTCTGGTTACCATTATTCTAACATGACAGTTTCATGTCCACTAGCATATTAATATGCCATCATGGAATCAAAACCCTTACCCTAAACACTTTTTTGCTTGCCAAATGTAAAATCATGTTCAGGAGGATAAGGCTCTTTACACCTTTAGCAAAAAGGAGTTAAGATCAGGGATGGGAAAGAAATTTGTTCAGTCCATATTCTATTGCAAACTGGCCTCATCTGTACTTCCCAAATCAGTGTGGAAACTCAAAACACAGTGACCCTTCAAAATCCACACTTTGCAATGTTGTTCTCCAACAGAAAATAATGTGTACCAAAAAAAAGAGTGTGTCCTAGAGGAGCATGTGCAGAAGTGAAAACATTGTACACAATTCAACTGCATCAAGGGAAATTGCCTGCAAGAAATGTTTGCAAATTGACGCAGAAATGCAAGAGATTGAACTAAAGGGTGGAAAAACGAGAAACCAAAAATGGACAGATTTGTCCAGTCCTAGCTGAGAATGAAAGATAAGAGATGAGATGCCCTGGTTTTTGCATGGTTGGTTGAGAATTAAAAGGGGCTTGAATGTATCTCATCTATTTAGCTATTCCAGTGTGAACATATTAGAGATTTGCATTCTTCTTCTTGTCCCCTTGCCAATTGAGGTATGGCTGGCAGGGACAAGTGAGAGGGCTTTCTAGTGGTGGCACCTAAGCCATGAACGGTCCTGCAGGAAAGCTTCACCAGGCTCCACTCTTCATTGACTTTTAAACAGGTTCTTGATGCTGTAATCCTCTTTCCACTTAACTCGGAAGCAAAGCCACTGAATTCAATGGGCCTTACTTCTGAGTAGATGTGCACAGGCTTGTGCTAGAGGACTATATTTTTGTTTTGCTTTTAGCTGACCATTTTGTATGTCTTTAGTTTGCCGCTATTGATACGTGTTTTTTATGATGACGTTTAATTTGACTGCATTAGTTTATTGTTAGGTTTGCTTTTAATTGTGTGGATTTTTATTTTATATTTATAATATTTCTTACCCACTCATCACCAAATGGGCCCAGAACAGATTATAAAGACAAACAAACAAAGCAGCTGTAATAATAAAAGGTAAGGAAAAGCATTCAAACCAGAACAGCATCCATTCAGCAAAAGTGGTGGGTCCCTCAAAGCAGAATAACGTCACTGTTGAAAACCAGGGGAAGGAGGTATGTACATCTTCAGCATATGGTGTGGCATGTTGGAGTCTGGGATATATGTTTTAGCAATGTGCAGAAAGAAAACAGTCTGGCAAGTGCTCACCAATGGTTCCTTGTTATTCTGAGGGTGGGGAATGTCCAGTGGGGTGCTGCGGGGTTTTGTCCTGGGTCTGATGTTGTTCAACATCTTTATGGATGACTTGGATGAAGAAATTGGGGAATGCACATCGACTTTGCTGATGACACCAAACAGTTGATAAATTTCTAAAATGAATAAATAAGATCTGACCCCGCCCCATAAGAAGAACCCCAAAGAATATCCCTGAGAGGGGCAAGCCCCCACAGCAGTAGTGGGTGGATGGGTGAGGCACCTCTGTCCTTCAGCTGGTTGCATCCCTGCTGCTTACTGGGAGGAAAAGGGGGAGGGGCAGAACAAGGGGGGTTGGTCCACTACAGATGCACCAGAAGGAGCACAGGATTTGCTCCGCCAGTATGCTCACACTGTACCACACTTCCCCCTTACCTCCTGGTAAGCAGCAGTGGTGCAGCACTGGTGGTCAGGTGGGCAGAACCAACCAACTACGTCATCTGCTGTCCTATCACCATGTTTTCCCCTCTGTTCCTCAGGTTCCTAACTCAAAGCCATAAGGAGCTGGGCACATAGATTCCTATTTATCCTTCACTCTTAACTACAACCAGCCAATAAATTTGGCTGGGCTTTGCTTTGGAGTCACAATGAAGTATAAAACCAGCTTCCACTGCGGGCTCGGAGAATCTGTCCATTAAAGATTAATTTCAATATTATTTGGGGGGGTGGAATTATACACAATCTCCATCACAGCTAGAAAATGAATTAGATCACCTTCGCTTGTGGCTTAGAGCCGTTCTCTTTGAAATACTGAAATCTAATTCAAGAATGCCATGCTCTGGTATCATAATGATTTATATTCACCTCGGTAAGCTCTCCTTTTCACAAGGAATTAAATTCCCAAGCCATCTTCTGGATTAAAACAATATCATGAGGACTAGGCCATCCTGATACCTTAATTGCTATTATAACCTCAAATAGCAACCTGTAATTATACAACTCTCTAGCTGACATTTTGGGAAGGAGATGCTTTGGCACGGTGGGTGTGTTGCAAGGGTGTGTGTCTGTGTTTTTGAAGACTATAGGAAGCCCAAACGATATTTTACCATGGATTAAAACCAAAACAGAGCGGACTGCCAGAGTGAAAACAAAAGAATTTATCTCCACTGATGTAGCTTGACATATGAACAAGACTGAAGTGTTGCCATGGCAATAAATGTGTTGGACTTATGCATGCATTTTCTGCTATAGGATTTTGATTAATGGCATTGCCTAAGTAGCCAGAGGAGGAAGAAACAGGACAGAATAGAGATGGCCTATAATGAATGCATTCACTCCACTTGGTACTATGTTAAGGTCCCATATACATGGCCTGGATTTTCCTGGTGAGGAAATGGCATAAGTGGTGTGGATTGTATTCACTAGCACAAGGTTGCAATCCAGTGCATGCTCACCGAAAGGGCTTAATAATGAATAACCTCTGAATAACCATTCAAAGGATTGCACAGTGCGAGGATGAGCATATATTTTGGAATACAGTGTAATCTTATTTTATCCAGGGGTTATTTCCAAGGGTTCTGCATATACACATAAACAGTGTATACCCCAACCATTAGAGCAACCTGTAGATAGTGGGTGAAGAGGAGAAACAGAACCCTCTATACTCCCAGAGCCTGTGCATCAAGTGAGTTAGGGATGCTTGTACAAGATATTGTGGGAACTTGGATGGCCCTGCAAGATCTTGCGAGAGCATCCCAGAACTGATATGCTTCCCAAGCAAAGAGGGTAGCTTAAAAACCTTTTTGTGTGTGTGTGTGTGTGCGCGCCAGGTAACCTTGAGTGGACTGGGTGCAAGAAGAGCTTGTAAATTCTCTGCCTTCCTTGGATTTAACTTGCTCAATTTCAACATGCCTGCCTTCAACTGCATATGGTTGAAACTGTGCAAGTTAAATGAACGTAAGATGTGATTGTATGGAACTGAGCTAGATGGACCAGGGACTGAGCCTGGCCTTGGACCTCCAGCTGCGTTGGGATGAGGATCTTCAGCTAGTGTTGTTCCTGCTTAGTTCAGCCTCAGTCAGACACCCACCTATTCCAAACTCTACTCATCCCTGCAGATCTTTGGCTTGGATTGCTCCCTCAGACAACCTTTCCATGTTGAACGGTCTACTGAGGAATTGTTGCTGTTGTTGTTGGTGGTGGTGGTGATAGTAGTAATATTAATCATAATTTATTTATACCCCACCTTTTTTCCTGACAAGCCTCAAGGTGGCTTACAGATAAAACCAAGAACTGCTAAAAACATAGAAAACTCCATTATTAAAATACAATTAAATATTAAAACTAGATACACATGTAACATCTATTTACAACGTACCAATAATTACAATAAAAAGGGAACCAACCCGTTAACTCAAAGCAGTCAATTCCCAAAAGCTTTTTGGAACAAGAAAGTCCTCATCTGCCTGCCAGTGGAAGGACAGCAAGGTGGGAGCCAGTCTAGTTTCTCTTGGGAGTGAGGGAGTTTCAAAGTCTGGGAGCAGCCACTGAGGAGGCCCTTCCTGTGTCCCCACCAAGTGTGCCTGTGAGGGTGGCAGGACTGGGTGAAGGGCCTTGCAAAGTTCTCAAAACCCAGGCAGGTTCATATGAGGGAATATGGTCTTTCAGATTGCTTGGATCTAAGCCATGTAGGGCTTAATAAGAATACCTTCCATTTGACCTCAGTACATTACAGAGTATTCTGGGGCAGCAATAGGAGACTAAGGATGCTTGAGAATTTTGTTTGGTTCACATTTTTAACTGAGCTGATTCACCCTGCCCAGACTAACATGTGGAGCAGATCAAATTATCCTTTTAATCTTCTCTGAATTTTGTAATATAGTTCTTCAATAATAGATGCATATTCTCCAAATGTTGGGATGCTCTTCTCCAGCCAAGTAGTGTGCATAACTAGGGCAAAATGTATGTATAAATGCATATATCAATGAAAACAGCATACAGAAATGCACTGTAGTAGGGAAAACATCTTTGCAGAAATGTGTATATTAGGCAGAATATTGCATACAAAAATATGTTTATTAGGACAAATTTGCACTACCATGCTGATGAATTTTTATGAAGACTCTTTGAGAAAAATTCATCAAGTGATGTGGAAATGTGAAGAGCTGAACTTGAGCAGGGGGAAATGAGACACTGAGAGAAACTGAACTTGACAGCGTGGGGTGGTAGCTAGAGCATGGCATCAGTCACCCTGTGGCTGCCCATTTCAGAGGAAGATGCATAGTAGTGGGCAAGTTTACCCACCACTACTAATTTTTAATGGGTAAAAATACTCCCTGGAACACACTCGAGAAACCGCTGGCCAGCAAAAACTAACAAGCTTAATGTACTGATTAAATGTTTTGCAGGTGCAACTCCTTTCCCAGCAACTAGAGAAGGCATAGGCAAACTTGGCCCTGCAGATGTTTTGGGACCACAACTCCCATCATCCCTAGCTAACAGGACCAGTGGTCAGGGATGATGGGAGTTGTAGTCCCCAAACATCTGGAGGGCCGAGTTTGCCTATGCCTGAACTAGAGGCTCCTTCGTCTTGTCTCCCTTTGCTCTGCCCTCTTCATTCTTCTTCATGTTCTTGGAGACCAAGCAGGAGGGGAGCTGGTCACAGCAGGAGGGGGAGATTCCCAGGCTTCTTCAACAGCCTGCCTCATCTCTGTCTCCTGCCCCCCCTTCTCTCCTGCCTCCGTTTCTTGAATGATCTCTGCCCCAGTCTCTTCCTGCTCACTAAACCATGCTACCTCTTCAGCTTCTGACACCTCCTCCTCCAGTCTGCTCCCTCTTCTCCCTCTCATCATTGCTCCCCCTGGCTCTGAGCCTTCTTCCCTTGGGAGGTTCCCCAGCTGGTGCCTCCCACCATTCCTCTCCATCTAGCCAGTCCATGACAGGCGGGGATTTGAACCCTGATCTCCTGGGTCTTAGTCCAACACTCTAACTGCTACACCCCACTGGCTCTTGGTTGGGTTATGGAATCAGCCCTCCTGCCTCCATAGGTTCCCTTTATGCTAGGCACACAAGCTGCTTTCTCTGAATGAGTAAGTTGCTGGTACACACCATTGTTGTTAGGGTGGATGAGCTGAATGTATTTCAGCCGATTAAGCACACGGAGAGAAGGTTGGACACTGCAGAATGTAGGGTCCATGAACAAGTGTGTGTGTGTGTGTGTGTGTGTGTGTGTGTGTTTCAGAGTGAAGAGCAAGAAATAATGTGGGTCTCTTTCAGGTAAAGTAGTAATCCATCTCTTTACTGTTGGTTTGAATTATATTTTTAAATGCACTGGATCAGGTGGGTCCATTTGAAAATACACACTAGTTTTATAAATGCATTACTTCTTTAAGGAAGCCCCTTTTGTTCCTGTCTCTCTAAACAAAATGGTTTGCCTTTTCCTTTTTTTCTCATTTTTTTTATAAAAAAACAAAACAAACCCCTGTTTCATCTTATATTGGAAAAATACAATGTGACATCTGGAGAATAAATTGTTCAGTCAGCCAGAAATACGCCTTGTAAAAATTGCTTAGGTTTCTGTAACAAGATTATTTACTGCAACTGTTCACCTATAATACAGCACACTTTTGAAATGGACCTTTTATGAAACACATCAAGCTCAGTGGAAATGTATTCAGTGCATTAATCTACAATGCAGCACACTTTACAACACTTGGAATGGATTTTGAAACTCAAAACCTTCTAATGAGACACAGGAATTACACACACACACACACACACACACACACACACACACACACACACACATTCATTGCAAATATGTTTCATGCTAATTCTGCTACATATTATTTGGAATAATGCAGTAGGATTTAAATAATAATAATGATACTTTCTTCTGATGACTATTGTACTCAACCAAGGTTTACTGTGAGTCTAGTCTAAGCACAACTTAGCTGAATACCACCAAACATTTGGTGAGTTATCATTCCCTTTGCCAAAGTAGAAAGCAATGATGATATGTATGCATATCATTTTTATTTTCCATTTTGATCAGGGATGGGGAACCTGTGGCCCTCCAGATGTTGCTGGACTGCAACTCCCATCATCCCTAACCATTAGCCATGCTGGCTGCACCAGATGGGAGTTGGAGTCCAACAGCATATGGAAGGCTGCATATGTTGCATCACTTACAACCTTCTGCATGTCAAGTGTGTACTCTACCAGTGAGCTGTGGCCCCACTCCTTGATAACTCAACTATTGGCAATCCTAGTGTGAAAACTTTAAGGATAAGATCTCCCACGTGGCTCAGGACCCCAATACCTCAAGGGCCACCACTCCTTGTATGAACCAACCCAGACTCTGAGTTCATCAACTGTGGTCCTTCTCCATGTGCCCTCTCTGAGGGAGGTCCAGAGGGTAGCAAAATGAGAACAGGCCTCTTTGGTGGTGGCTCCCTGCCTGTGAAATGCTCTCCTCAAGGTGGCATGCCTGGTGCCATCACTGAATGTTTTTATTCAGTCAGGCTTGCTTTTGGCCTTTAACTTGGAGAGCTTTTTTATATATATATTGTGGCCTCCTTTGGTGGGTGGGATGTGTTAGGCCACCTTTTAAATAAATGAATGTGGTTAACTTTTGTTTTTATTTCATATACAGTGGTACCTCGCAAGACGAATGCCTCGTAAGACGAAAAACTCGCAAGACGAAAGAGTTTTTCGTTTTTTGAGTTGCTTCGCAAGACAAATTTCCCTATGGGCTTGCTTCGCAAGACGAAAACGTCTTGCAAGTTTGTTTCCTTTTTCTTAAAACCGTTAATACCCAGGGTGCATTGCTTGAAGAGGTGCAGTTCCGTGCTTCACAAGACGAAAAATTCGCAAGACGAAAAAACTCGCAGAACGAATTAATTTCGTCTTGCGAGGTACCACTGTATTGCTGTTGCTTTGAGTGACCTTTTGTAGAAAAAGAAGCAGCAACTAATAAGCAATAATAATAATAATAATGCTGGAGAAAAAAACAGATAGCAAAGGATGTTTCAGCAGCAGCCACCAAACAGTACCTTTTTTTTTGCATCTTTTTTCCCTGGGTTATTTAAAAAGCTGCAGCTGACCTGCAGGTGCCAGTCCGTTTCGGATTTGCTGCCTATACCAGCTGGAAAATTTTAACAAGAGAAGGGCCTAGATACTACTGTATTCCAAAATGGTCCTAATAAACTTTAATAGATTCCAGCTAACAATTGGGTATATAAATTAGATGCGGTGCTGGTGCAAAAGTAATAACTCCTGGCACTAAATAATAGCAGAATCAGACTCTGTGCTGTGTTTCAAAAGCACTTTCATCAAGGTACCGAGATTCAAGCAGATATCACTATTGATTACCACTTACTCTTCCCTGAGTATTAAAGAAAGCAGCAAACTGCTCCAGCATGAAGCAAAAAAGAAAGGGGGGGGGACAAAAAAGAGAGAAAGGAACACAGCAATTTTCTCTCTCAGATCTTTAGCTGGGAATAGAGTCCTTTCTCGGTGTTTGTGTAGCTTGCTGCAACTCACACAAAAGCAAAGGAGTTGCAGAGCAATTGCAGGCGAGATCAGGGAAGCCAGAGTGCACAAGGGCTGGATATTTGGTTATGGCTGAACTCACTGGTAGATGTAGAAAATGGAATAAGGCAAGAATAGGGAACTTCAGTCCTAGGGGCCAAACAGGATCAGTCAGAGGCAAAATCAGGAGAGCTGTTTGGTCCAAGGCATCAAGGTTCCAGTGGGCCTTGATTTTAAACACTTGTTCATTTTGTTGGCATTTGATAAATTTCACAAGCATTATTCAAAATTTGCACTTCTCTGAATGTTGTGATAAAACTCTCAAGCCAAGTATCTGTATTTACATGAATGTTACTGGTGCAAGTCACATACAGAAACATGTTAAGGAAGTATGTTTTTAATTGCAAATGCTCTTAGAATGTATTTAGCTGGACCTACTTACAGGTGTCTTTATGTGTGACTTCTTTTAGACTTTTTTAGAATTGTTTTTAGAATTTTTTGATCTGTTTTAGAATGCTTTTGCTTTGCTTTTAAATTGTACATCTGTTTGCTCTCCTATGCGCCATGGGGAGGAAGCGGGGTTATCAATTCAATAAATGTCTGAATACATAAATGACTTTGCAAAAATGTGTATGTTAGGAAAAACTGTGTATAGAAATGTGGATATTAGGGGAAATTTGCACTACAATTGTCATGAATTTTCATGAAGACTTTTAAAAGAAAATTCAGGAACTGATGTGGAATTGCGGTGAACTGAACTTAAGACTGAGGTAAAAAAATGAGACTCTGGGAGAAACTAAAACAGACAAACTTGCACATGCGGGTGGAGGTAGCAGGCAGCAGCTATGGCATCAGTGATCAGATTTTCCCCAAGAGAAATTGTTTCAAATTCAACCCTAGCTCCTTGTAGGTGAGCTCGATATTGAAAGTGCAATGTGACATTGCTTCATTTAATGGGGTCTGCCAATATGGCTCAGTCACGTTGAAGGAAAGACATGCATCAAACTGCCAAATACAAATGGTTAACATCAGTTATAAAATATTTATCATGCCAGGAACTTGGCGTCTCATTCCATGGTATAGCAAGCAACCAATATCTGCCCTTTGTTGTTGTTGTTGAACATGGCATGTCTTTGCCAGTGTAACATTTCACAACATTTCCTAGCTGCCAGTGTCAATCCCTCTGAGGAGCATTGCAACTTTGGGACCTTTTTAAGTTTAGAGAAAAGGTGAGTAAGAGGAGACACGATAGAGGTGGGGTGGGGGATATGCATAGTGTAGAGAAAGTGGGCAGAGAAAAGTTTTTCTCCTTCTCCCATGACGTTGGAATTCAGGAACAATAAGGCAAGAGAAAGTACTTCTCTACAGGGTGCATAAAACATGGAATTTGCTCCCATAAGTAGAAGTGATGGGCATCAACCTGGATGGCTTTGATTAGACAAATTCAGTGACTACTAGCCATGATGGCTATGTTCTGCCTCCACAGTCAGAGGCACTACCTATATCCTGAATATCTGCTGCTGGGAATCACCAGTGATGCGAGTGCAGTTGTGTTTAGGTCCTGCTTAGCGCCTTCCCAAAGGCATCCTGTTGGCTAATGTGAGAATAAGATGCTGGACAAGATGGGTTCTTCTTATGTTCCATTGGAATTCTGCCAGCCTCATCCTATATATGAAGATACAACACCCCATAATCATTTCTCATTAAACAGATATTGAACATAACCAAGGCAGTAATTTGGTTTGTTTGCAAAAATAAATAAATCCTATACTTCCTACATATCTATAATGATTTTAAATTTGATCTTGAACCTACTTAGCATGCTAACAGTCTTATTTGTTAGATTCCCCCACTTTCTTTAATTTAATTTAATTTTTTTTAGGTTCTTCTCTTTTAAAAACCCAAGCTGCAGAAAGATTGACATTGTATCAGGCTGAATTTATTGACAGCATTTTGCTGACTTGGAGTGTTTCGTATACATTATTTTTATTTTAAATAAATAAAAGAATTAAACAGCAAAAGCAAAGCATTTTCATGCTCCTGACTGTGAAACATGCTAGTTGCTTCACCACTTCTTGTTGAGCTTGAGAGTTGTTGATTTTATTGTATTCTGTTATTGAAATTTGATTTTTTTAAATATTTTTTTTTGCCTGGGTAAGATCAGTAGTTTTTAAAATGCTGCTTCCCATTATTTTTCTCTCTCATAAATCACTTTGAGAATGGTGTGACTGATAGAAATTTAAATATAAATAAAACAACACACATCCTCAATGCTCACAGGCCATTAGGTTTTGGCTTCCTACCCATAAGCCATCTGTCAATATGGCGCCACGCCTGGTCATGAGATGGTCTTCCAGGGAGAACAATGGCACTCATCAGAAGACTTGCTTACAGGTATCTCCTCTGCTACAAGCTGTGGGAAATAAGTGGTTTTCCTCACTGGATTTGACATTTGCAGAAAAGTGGGGAATGAAGGGATCACACCACACAATGTGTATTCATTTCAATATCAAATACTGAACATTCACTCTAACTCAACAGAGGCTGGGAGTGGCCAGCTCACTGCAGAGAGTTTGGGACAGGCAAATCCATCCATTTCAGTATCTCTCAGTTTCTCACTTTTCCCAGTCCTTACAGTCAGTTTCCCACCTTTCCATATAAATTTGCATTTTTAATAAGTCTATTTATGATTTTCATTTTTAACAAATAAACATTTCAACAAAAAAATTAAAACAATTTTCACCTATCGAACTTCGACTTCCCTCTCCCTTTTTCAGCATTCTGTTAATTTCCCCCCTTTTTTCTTCTTCTGCATATCCCAGTTAACTATTTATTTTTCCCTCAACTGTTTCATATATATTTTAGAAACTGCAAGTTTTTACAATAATCCTGCTAATGTCTTAATTTGTTTACAATTTGTTTGTAAATATTCAATAAACAATTTCCTTTCCTTAATAAAAAGCTTGTTGTCTTGGTTTCTTATTCTTCCAGTAAGTTTGCATTTTTTAAAAGAAAAAAAAGTCATTGTGATCATTCATGAGCATTTTAGTGCAAATGGCTTCTAATATACACATTTCTATTCAATTTTACCGATCATATACAATTTTTGGAAAGTATTCTTTTCTTAATATAATGCATTTTGGTGTGTTGTTTTCAGCAATATGGGCAGTTAGATGCACATTTTACCCTAGTATATGCATTTTTGTCCATGTGACTTGGCATTACAAAATTCAGAGATGTAAGGATTTCAAAAGACAGCTGTATTTCATTTCACATACCCCTGACCCTCTGACCCTGACGCCCCCCCCCCAGTCAAAGGCTTTTCCATTCATTTCACTGCAGGCTCCAGAGGTGTCGTGGTCTGGTGTTGTGGGGGTGTGTCAAAAACTTGCTAATATTTATGCAGCAGGTTCCCTGTCTCCAGCCTGCTAAAGCCACCCAAAAGTGTGAAAGGGATTGGGGGCTTTCCAACCACTGCAAAGTCTTCTGACCCGTTGTGTTGATTGGAGCCAATCAGAATGAAAGGAGGTGAGTCGGCCACTGAGGATGGGCTCCTAGGGTCACTCTGGAGGAGGCACGTGGGAAAAATACCAAATTGTTCTGTATGCTCTAAAGCAGCCTTTCTCAACCTGTGGGTCCCCAGATGTTCTTGTGCTGGCCTGGGAATCCGATTCAGAGGCTGAACCGGAGGAATCCCGGCCTGCACAGGAGTCCCTGCCTCCAGGGCCAGCTGAGCTGGGGCAGGGCCTTGCATCTGAAGTGCCTGCACCTGTGCCGGATCCTCAGGAGCAGGCACCAGGTGAATCCACTCTGGCTCCGGAAGTGATTGAGGACACATTGCCTACAGGTGCGCCTCTCCCAGCCCTGTCAGGGGAAGGTGAGTCTCCCCCTGGGTCCAGTAACCCTCCAGCCTCTCCTGAGCTGCAGAGGCTCAGGGCAGAGAGGCGGAGGGAACTGGTTTCTCCCAGGAGGAGTGATTGCCTTAAGGCCAGAAGAGGTGGGTCACCTGGGGGCCAGGACCGCCCCTGGCCTCAGAGAAGATAAAGGCCAGTCAGCCCGGTCCCAGGTTGTGGGAGCAATGTCGCTGGAAACCTGCTACTGCCAGCACCCAGTCCTGTTCTTCCAGAGTTCCCGACCACGCCTGGCTTCTTGCTTCGGATCCCGCTTCGCCCTGTGTGGACTGTCTCTAGACCTGTGACCCAGGACCGGACTCTGACCACGCCTCACGGTAACCTCCCCCCGGGACCAGCACAGTTCTTGAGCTACAGCTCCCATCACCCTAGCTAGCAAGGCTCAGGGATGATGGGAGTTGTAGTCCAACAACATCTGGGGACCCACAGGTTGAGAACCGCTGCTCTAAAAGGAAGCTTTTAGGAATGCTGAAAAGACAAGGTGCTTCATTTTCAAGAGAGTGGTGTGCAAGTTCTGTTATGTATGGTGAAACCTCAAGGAAAAAGGAACTTAAACCACTCCCAAAGAATATTGGAGCACTCCACATCATTTGCCCATCTACATGCACAGGAAATAGTTGACTGAGCTGAAAGGCACTACATGGAGATGTACCCTGGTCATTTCAATGCCCCCTAATGATTATTATTGTATATTTACAAGATCGGGGGTGTGGCTGTCAGAGGGAGTGCCTGTGTCTATCATGAAAGGACTCTGAACTTCTGAATTTGCTACTACGCTACTGGAAGAGTCCAGCTTCCTGTGTGTGTAAGAGGGATATATGCAGAGCCTTCCCTTCAGCTGAAGTGAAGTGTCCTTGAATGGGAGGACAGAAGTCATATACACTAGATCTACACAACGGCTGGGGTCTTTCAAATGCCTCTTGGTCAGCTTTATTATTCATTTCACATTAAGAGGGCTTCTTTCTTCTAAGCAAGGGAATGAGCCCATTTCATACAGGCTCCATTTGGGACACGGGATCAACGCTGTGCAAACAAGTTTTATCTTATCAGAATCCATACAGGGGAACTAACTTGTACTACTGTAAATTTGTCACGGAGCATATTCCTTAAGTCATCTTGCATTAGAGTGTGGTTTTTTGTTTTAAAAAATCTGCTGCTGCCAGTCATGGCTGTAGATTATGAAAGGTTTTGGGGTTCGGGAAAAAGGCAGTGTTTTGAATTTTCAAGGCTGATATTGCTTGTCTGAGAGGAATATAAAACGCAGCAGTTCACTGGAAGTGTTAGGCATCGTATTATGAGGTGTAGAACTTGAAAGTCGGTTTTATCCCTGTCTTTCAGTCTCATTATGGGATAATGCCAAGCGAAAGCAGCAGGCAGGGGAAATAATCAGGCATTTACTTTAAAAGAAGTTATGCATTGTATTTCCTCCAAGGTACTCAAGATTCTCCACTCCATCCCCATTTAATGTGTACCACAACCCTGTAAGGTAGGTTAGTCAGCGGTTGAAAGGCAACAAACTTTAGGGATCAGCTGAGCCCTCAATCTTAACCACCCTTTCTTCATGGTGAGTTCCAGTAAAATCAGCTGGGCTTACTTCCAAGTAATTGTATTTCAGGACATGAGAATCTATGAATATGATTCATTCTGTTCTGCTAATTTTACAAATGATTGGAGTGAACAACTATGTTCCTTGTCTGAATATATCTTAGGCTATCATAGTGCAGAAGTGAATCATTTCCATGGCATAATATGTTTCAAGCACTATGATACCACTTTAAACAGTCATGGCTTCTGCCAAAGAATTCTGGGAGCTGCAGTTTGTTAAGAAAAACCCAGTGCTTTTTTCTGGGGGTACTCAAGGGTACACAGTACTGGTACCTTTCTCCCACTCCCAAATGTTAAAAATGTGGCACTTACTGAAACATCTTCATGGTGAGTACCAGGACCTACCTACCTTCCTTCCTTCCTTCCTTCCTTCCTTCCTTCCTTCCTTCCTTCCTTCCTTCCTCTTTCTTTCTCTTTCTTTCTTTCTTTCTTTCTTTCTTTCTTTCTTTCTTTCCTTCTTTCCTTCTTTCCTTCTTTCCTTCTTTCCCCCAGAATTCTTTGGGGGAAGTTACGACTATTTAAGGGACGTGGGTGGCACTGTGAGTTAAACCACAGAGCCTAGGACTTGCTGATCAGAAGGTCGGTGGTTTAAATCTCTGTGACGGGGTGAGCTCCTGTTGTTCTGTCCCAGCTCCTGCCAACCTAGCAGTTCGAAAGCACGACAAAAGTGCAAGTAGATAAATAGGTACCGCTCCAGCAGGAAGGTAAACGGTGTTTCCGTGCGCTGCTCTGGTTCACCAGAAGCAGCTTAGTCATGCTGGCCACATGACCCAGAAGCTGTACGCCGGCTCCCTCAGCCACTAAAGCGAGATGAGCACTGCAACCCCAGAGTCGGCCACGACTGGACCTAATGGTCAGGGGTCCCTATTTAAAGAACTACCAAAGTCCTTAAATGTGGCCCATGTCCTGCTTGTAGGTTTCCCACAAATATCTGTTTGGTCTCTGTGAGAACAGGATGCTGGACTAGATGGGCCATTGACCTGATCCAGCAAGCTTGCCTTAGGTTCTAATGTTTTCACAGATGCCTGGACAGAAATAGAAATCTTTGCAAGATGTGTAAAGCAACTGATGGCTGCTGCTTCACCTATGGCAGGTGGGAAATTATTACAGAGTACAGGGACCACAGGAGAAAATTTCAGGGGCCCTGCCCTATGACATTCTGTAGGATGTGGTGCCACTTCCATATTGTCAGTTGCACAGAAGAAACAGTAATAAAAAGACCAAAAATGTGTAAATGACTCCCCCCCCCCCAGTCCATGTTTAACCGGGAGCCAAACAGCCAAACAAATGAGCAGCTGGCTCTTCAGCATGTCAATCATCAAAGAGAGCGGCATGCCAATCAGGCACTGGAAAGAGCATCAACGCAAACGAGATTCTTGTTTTGTTGATCTGCCTTCTGTTACTTTAGTGCTGTGAAGGACTGCTCTGGTTATTTCCTAACCTCCCCCCTTACTTGGTATTGCTAATTAGGTGTCCGCATTCAGCAAGGATGCAGGAAGAAGACATCGCACAGCATGGCAGGCCCAGCTCAGAACAGTGAGCAAGCTGGAGCTGAGTGCTTCTGCAGGGGGCTATAGAGGCTTATTGCTCCATGGTAGAGCACACACTTTACAAACAAATGGTCCCAGGTTCAATCCTCAGCATCTCCAGAAGATTCAGCCCATTTGCGTTGGAAATATTGAGCTAGATGGATGTATCATCCGAATTAGGTACATAGGGAGCTGCCATATATTATGGGCACATTCAGACAGATGGGGAAAATACTGCGTTAGTTTTCCTGATTATAATGCCATCCCATTTTCTAATGCTCCTGTCACACAGCGGAATTTGTTGTGTTATACAACTGTGGCTTTTTGACTGATACACCGGCAAGCCGTGCTGAATTTCGCTCATACCAGTGGGCATGATGGGACACAACAACAAATGTATTTGGACAACGTGGCCCCTCCCCCACCCTTTCTGCACATGTGTGTTTCTGTCCCCCCACTGAACAGCACAAAAGAAGTGTATATGCTGGTATGCCACCCCACATTTTGTCACTTTCCTCCCATAATTTTCAGGGTTAATGGGGCTGCGAATGGATTCAATTTTCCTAGAAGCAAGTAACATGGAAATGAGTGCTAAACAGGCACTGTGTTCTGTTCCTTTTCCATAAGTAGCTTTTAGGTAGTGCGAAAGCTCAGATAGAATGCGGAAACTAACAGGTAGGGAAACATTGGAGCAATGAAATAAACTGTTGTGTGAGTGCTGCCTGTGTCAGACCATTGGTTCATGGAGCTCAATATTGCCAGCACTGACTGGCAGTGGTTCTCCAGGGTCTTTCTGCCCCCTATCTGGAGACAACAGGGATTGAGCCTAGGGTCTTTCATTTGAAAAGCAGTTGCTCTGCTGCTCAGCTCTGCCCCCACCCCCAGTATAAAATAGCTCCCTATCTTCTTCCATTGCCACCTGACTTGATATTGAAGAGGCTTCCTGGCTAGTGCTTGCTGATCGTTCACAGGCTACCCTCTGCCTTGCACCCCCTAAAGTCCAGCCAGTTTATACATGAAGTATAAAGGGATGGAGTTTCTGATTTCTGATGCTCTGCTTATCTAGAAGCTATGTGATCAGTTCTGAAAAAGCTAGACCAAATCTGCACTGAGGATCTCAGGGCAGAGGGAGGAATGTGGATGTGCCTGCAGTTAGATTGAGAGACAACCCCAATTTGCCTCCCCATTATAAATACATACCATGTCAAAAAGATTCTCTCCTCCCCGCCCCCAATGTTTTCTTTACTAGTTCTGCATCTTTGGAGCTAGTGCCAAATAATAAATCTGCTTGTTGTTTTGGTTTTGGGAATTTTCTTTAAATAAACATATTGGCTATGTATGTAAATCTGCTTATTGTTGCTTAAGAAATACTCCCCGGGTGTGAAACATCTGGGACTCACGATCAAGTGACAAACTAATTTGCAAATGCAGTACATTTCACCCCGACTTTTGTATAATTCTTGCATTTGCTTAATTCAGCGGTTATCTATATGGCAATTAGTTATGTATTTTGCTTTTTTGAGTTTCAAGGCATGCAAAATCCATGGCCTGTGTTCTGCTAAGGCCATCAGACTAACCCCCCTGGTCTCCTCTGGGGATTGATTTTGCAAATTAATGGTTAACACTTCAGATAAAGACTGGCATAGTTCTGGTTAATTTATCTGAACTGGTCGCCATGTAATGCAAGGGAAAGATTATATGACCTGTAACGGATAAGCACATAAAAAGAGATGTTAATGCTCTCTCATTTTTATGGACCTTCCCTCTCCAAGATCAGAGATTATTCCTGATCTGCTTCAACTCTTAAATATACAGTGAGTCATTTACATAGTCTCCTGCTTACTGTACAGACTATGGCATTAAGGATACGCGAATCTGTCAATTTCTTACTCTCGGCTTTTCAGTCTTTATTCCGTTTCTCCACATGTCCACATCAGTTCGCGATTTATTTGTTTTACAAAAAGGTACTGATGGACATTCATCAGAATTTTGGGGCAGATTTCTCCCAATATTCATACATTACTATGCGATTCTGCCTAACATACATATTTCTGCAGAGCAATTTCCTCTGACAGGATGCAACGCCCTTTTCACTACCATATGCGTTCTTATACACACTTCACCATGGTATGTGTGCATTTTTGTACACATTGCTTGGCTGGAGAACTACACCGTAAAATCTGGAGAAGTGCGGATTCCAAAGGAAGGCCGTGTTTTGGAAAATGTGAACTAGACGCAGGAAAGGCACTGCCACAGCATCCCTGGTAAGGGGCAATACAGCTTCTGCTTAAAAACCTCTAATGAAGAAAATTCCACCACCTTCTGGACTACTGTGTTCCACCATCAAAATCTTTCCCCTCTTGACTCTTATACCTTAAGCCACACATATTATGCCTTCTCTCGCTTCAGTGCACCATCCTTTCCTTTCCCCCAAAGTGGTTTAACAACCCATCTCTCTTCCAAGAGAACTTTGGGACTTGTAGGCCTGTGAGGGGAGTCTCATCAAAACTATCAGCTCTGTTAATGAACTACAGTTCCCAGAAGTCCTTGGGGAAAGCCATAGCTGCTTAAACTTGTATGGTACTTGTCAGAGGCTCAGGAGCAGAAGAGCAGGGGAGAGAGCAAATAGAGAGCGGAGGAGAGGAATCAGAGGGGAGCGTAGGGGAATATGACAGTGACCCGAGAGATTCCATGAGCTTCTCCAGCGAATCAGAAGATTCCCAGAAGGGGGCGCCTATGGTAAGGGCGAGGGGGGTCCCAGGGGGGACGCTCCATAAACAAGGGACCAGAGGGGACTCCCAAGGGAGCAGCGGAGGATCAGGACCAGTTCCCCCACCAGAGCACAGTGGGGGGGAAGAGTCACATGAGTCAGGACCAGCTTCTCCTCCAGCGGGGAGAGAAGATGAGTCAGGGGTAACCACGCCCCCATCGGGAAGTGGGGAAACGGAGGGAAGGCCAGGTCCAGCTAGCCTCCCCGAAAGAGGGAGCAGTGACACAAGTGTAACGGTCAGAAGGAAAGTGGGAGGCTGCGCGCGCGCGCCAAGTTCAAATGTGGAGGAGCGCGGGACAGCAGAAAACCCGGATTGGGAGCCAGGTCCTAAAGCCCGAAGGAGGGGGGGGAGAGTCAGGGGACTCAGCGTCAGAGGAATCTAGGAGGGCTGAGACTCCGACTAGCAGGAGGACCCAGAGAAAGAAGGAACAGAGGAAGAGGTGGAGTAAGGCTAGAATCTTAAGCTGGTGTCAGGGGGGAGGAGATTCAGATGGAACTTCTACGGTCTAAGGCATAGACGTAGCGTTGCGCGCTGCGCGTCTGGAAATGAAACTGAACTTCAATAAAGACTTTTTTACTTGAGGAAGAAGCAGCGTTGGTCTTGTGTGAGCTGGGACCTTGGGCGGCGCTGACAGTACTGTTTTAAATGTATAGTGCAGATGATGCCAAAGTTATATTAGAATAGCACAACAATTTACTTCAACATAAATAACTTCGTTGTTGTTGTTTAGTCGTGTCCGACTCTTCATGACTCCATGGACCAGAGCAGGCCAGGCACTCCTGTCTTCCACTGCCTCCCGCAGTTTGGTCAAACTCATGTTGGTAGCTTCGAGAACACTGTCCAACCATCTCATCCTCTGTCGTCCCCTTCTCCTTGTGCCCTCAATTTTTCCCAACATCAGGGTCTTTTCCAGGGAGTCTTTTCTTTTCATGAGGTAGCCAAAGTACTGGAGCCTCAGCTTCAGGATCTGTCCTTCCAGTGAGCACTCAGGGCTGATTTCCTTAAGAATGGAGAGGTTTGATCTTCTTGCAGTCCATGGGACTCTCAAGAGTCTTCTCCAGCACCATAATTCAAAAGCATCAATTCTTCGGCAATCAGCCTTCTTTATGGTCCAGCTCTCACTTCCTTACATCACTACTGGGAAAACCATAGCTTTAACTATACGGACCTTTGTTGGCAAGGTGATGTCTCTGCTTTTTAAGATGCTGTCTAGGTTTGTCATCGCTTTTCTCCCAAGTAGCAGGCGTCTTTTAATTTTAATTTTAATAACTTTAAACCCTTTCAAATAAAAATTAAAGAGTTTTCTGGATTTGCTGGACTCCCTAGAGCCTATGGGCCCTTATGGCTACCACTTATTAACCACAGAAATATAGGAATCTGCCTTATGCTATGAGTTCATCTAGCTCAGTTTGGTCAACACTGCCTGGCAGTGGCACCCAGGTTTTCAGACAGGAGACATTCCTAGCCCTACCAGGTCATGTCAAGGCTTGAACCTGGGACCTTCTTCATGCAAAGCAGCTGCCTTACCGCTGAGCTATGTCCCATCCCCTGTGAGCCATACAGACTCTCAGGTGTGTTATCTCCACCTCCAGACTCCCCGCATAAGGTGAACCTCACCATGCTCTGTGGATGGCTGCATGTGACAGATACATCACATATGTTACTGTACGATTGATCTGACCTTGTCCCTTTGCATTTGTGTTGTCACAGCTCCATGAGAAGGGATACAATGAAATGAATGACGACAGCAAAAGCATCTGGAAACGCTAAGTGCCACACAGCAATCAACGTATCACTTATGGCAATTATGCTGGGATGGTCTACGGCAAGGTCAGGTGATATAATTCGCAGATGCTGATGTCTCAGAGTGGTGATGGGAACGGCCGCCTCATCCCCTTAGGCTGCCATGGAGATATCTGTGCAGATGTCTGCCCTAGAAATGGCACACACTCATGCGAGGGGAAGTTGTCAAAGCCCAGGGGGGTACCAGCCATTTACAGAACAGAGAGAGGGCATATGTCCTGTGGTGGTGCCATCTCTTTGAGCAATGTTGTAAGTGACACCACAGAGAGAGTGGAATGTGAAGGCAGACAACTGTTCAATCAGCTGTTCTTGACAGCCTAAGCTAGCCCAGCCTTGCCATCTCAGCTGTGAAGACCAGGGCTGATTTAACCATTCTTTGTCTTGTTATGTGATTTTCAATTACAACAATGGGTATTATAAGCTTGTTCTTGCACTACTAAGGCAACCAACCCTGCTTCACACCCAACAGCAGTTCTCACACCATCAGACATCTGCTCCCAACACCACTCTCCATTGAACTGAACTAGCTAGCCTCTGTCTTGCTCCCAACATTTTAACTCCCAAAGCCAGTGTGGTGTAGTGGTTAAGAGCGGTAGATTTGTAATCTGGTGAACCGGGTTCGCGTCCCCGCTCCTCCACATGCAGCTGCTGGGTGACCTTGGGCCTCAGTCTCACAGTCTCTCAGCCTCACTCACCTCACAGAGTGTTTGTTGTGGGGGAGGAAGGGAAAGGAGATTGTTAGCTGCTTTGAGACTCCTTAGGGTAGTGATCAAGCCGGATATCAAATCCAAACTCTTCTTCTTCTTCTTTCAAATGCTCATCTAATCAGTACTCACTGCCAACATTCCAGGCTCCCCACCTCTTCATGTTACCTGAATTCTTCTAATATAAATACCTACACATTTACCTTTATTACACACACACACACACACACACACACACACACACACACCAGAGCCTCATTGGGTGACTTTGGGCCAGGGACTCTCTCTTACGTTTCTCTTCTTTACAGTGGGGTGGTTGTTGTGAAGATTTTTGTGAAGAAATGACATCATTCAGTACTTTGCTACAGCCAAAGGGGGGGGGCACACACAAATACAACTGAAGAAATAACTATAGCAAACAATTAGGTTTGAATGCCTTTTTAAATTTTAGACAATTTATTTGATTGCTATGTGCGTGTTTGTTAAAAGAACTTAATGGGGCAACACAACAACACTAGAAACAGCCCATTAGGGATTGATCCATCTTCACCACGTATTATTATTTTTAAAGATAAGTTTATCACAAGCAGCAATTGGACAGCTCCCTCTGAAGGCAGCAGTAGCAAATTCTGACTGCAGTTTAACTGTTGGGGGTAGCACTCCCCTCTGCATCACCACACAGAATCCTGGGGGTTGTAGTTCTCAGCATTTCCTGGTCTCTAGATAGATAGATAGATAGATAGATAGATAGATAGATAGATAGACAGACAGACAGACAGACAGACAGACAGACAGACAGAAAGTTTCTGCATCATGCTTGTATTGTTCCAGTTACACAGGACCTAATATCTGGTCACTATTACCTCTACCTAGATATTGCTATTGCTAGATCTTGCTTGTGGGTTAATCAGGCAGTTAGTTAAGTGGAACATATTGCATTTGTATATCAGGTTCTCTCTCTCTCTCTCAAACACACACACACACACACACAAAATTATGCACTTTTACAACACTTCCCCCTAATGTATATAAATTTATACATACTACTTGTCTAGAGAACTGCAATGCAACATTAGGATAAGGGCAAATTTCAGAGGCTGGCTGCATTTTGGTTTGTGTATTGTTTCAGAAAGTGTGAATTAGGGCAATTTAATCTATAATTGTGAACTGAATCAAATTTCTCCCCAATTCCTACTCTAGGCTCACTGTAAGGAGCTGTTTTAGATCCTGATCATTCTTCGTTCTCTAGCTCAACTGTTTAGTATGAACCAGGAGTTGAGCTAACTCAGATCCAAAACTCGCTAGTAACCAAAAATATCATATTCCTTATGGCAGGAACATGATCTCTGAAAGCTCACTGAAACGCTAACAGAAGGAAGACCTCCTACCATAGAATGAATATTTACCAACAATAATAATCACCACCAACTTTATGTCTGGTGGCTTGCCTCAGTTCTGATTAGCAGGTGGGCAGAGGGCACCATACTCCTGCCGTTTCTGGGGTCTGACCCAATTGGTTGGGCTTCGTTGGAATGATGTAGCGTTAGCCCTGCACAAAGAGTGAAATGCTGCAATAGCAGTAACTGAGCAGTAAGTGTGAAGGAAGAGAGGGAGAATGCAAAAGGCATACAAAAGAGGTGATTGACTGGGGGCCACTAAGAAAAAGGGCTGCAGTTACATTCCCTGATAACGCTGCTCTCAGCAACAGATTGTTAAACCAGAAAGAAACTTGCTTGGGAGCAAGAGTTTACTGCTAGGTGTGAAGCAGTGGCACACTTCTCCCCACATATGAGCAACCAACCTGCACTTTGGGAGAGAGAGAGAGAGAGAGATGGGATGGTAATAATAGTGATGGTGGTGGTCCTCTTTCAGAGAATCTGTTATTTCTTATTTTTTCTTTCTTTCTTTCCTTTAAACCATGAAATCACTTTTGCAAACACAGAATCACTTTGTTTCATATACATAGAATGTTATGTACTAACTATAAACCATTGGCTTTCTGGCATGCTCATAAATATTTTTTATTTTGTCAGGCATTTGACGTTGACTGGCTCTTTCCTTGGCTCTGGTTCATGATGTATTTTTTTATAATTATTTGATTTTCATTGCAATTAATGGTAACTTAATCTCTAAGCTGCTTTGAAGGTAAACAGGCAGAAAAGCAGCCTAGGAATTTTAAAATAAAAGGGGGTTGTGTCTGGCAAAGTCATATTAAGAGCAGACCCATTGAAAATAATGGGCTTCCATTAGTTGTTTCCACTGGTTTCAGTGGATCTATTTTAGGTATGATTTAGTCAGCTATGAATCCATAGGCTACTTTTCTGTCCACTGGCCTTCAGAGCAATGTAGAGATTTAGAAACTGTTCAGTACTAATACATGATACAAAGAAAAACTTGGAAGCAGAGAACAATGGAAAGGAAACAAAGGGCCAACTCTCACTAAGGAGAGCAAGCCCACTGGAATTAATGGCCATGATTAATGCAAGGACTAATGAGTATAATGTGTCTACTATTAGTATGACTTTAAGCACATTTAAAGCATGTGGCTTCCCCCAAAGAATCCTGGGAGCTGTAGTTCATTAAGGGTGCTGGAACTGTAGCTCTGTGAGGGGTCAACTACAGGCCCCAGTATTCTTTGGGAGATCTCCTGTATTTTAAATATATAGTGTGGATTTGACCTTATAGCACAATTCTTGCTTAGAAGTAAAGATGAGGGGGAGATTTGATTCACTACAGACTTAAAAGTGAACCTGCCAGATCCAACATTCTCTGAAACAATGCACAAACTGAAATGCAGCCATCCTTCAAAATCCACACTCCTCCAAATTTTGCAATGAGGTTCTCCAGCCAAGTAACATGGACAGAAATGCATATACTAGCGGGAAAATGCATATACATGGGGAAGCATGCATAGAAGCATATATATGTGCATTATATTAGGGGGAAGTGCTTGCAAAAATGTATTAGTCAAAATATGTTTATTTTGAGAAATTTGTTCTAATATGCTGACAAGTTTTCATGCGGATTAAAAAGAATGGCAGTGGTTGCAGAAATGTGGAGAAATGAATTTAAGATTAGGATAGGCATAGGCAAACTTGGCCCTCCAGGTGTTTTGGGACTACAGCTCCCATCATCCCTAGCTAACAGGACCAGTGGTCAGGGATGATGGGAGTTGTAGTCCCAAAACATCTGGAGGGCCGAGTTTGCCTATGCATGGATTAGGAGAATTAGAAATGAGCAGATTTCTTTCATCCCTACTCAGAAGTAAGTCTTATTGTTTTCAGTGGAGGTTTACTCTCAGGTAAGTGGGGTTAGCATTGCCGGGTTAGTTGTATACCACACAAAGTATTTTAGGATAGAATTTCATGCACAAACATTTCCCCCCTTTTTATAAGTTAACTTCAGATCCATTTTACTGTATTGCTGCCTTTGTTTTCATTTTAAATGAAAGGTAAATACGGGGGGCGGGAAGAGATGAAGCTTGAGAAATGCTCCCAACATATGCTTCCTTCTTACACAGAGGTCAATACCCAAGTTTAATTGCTGTAGTTGCCCAAATATGAGATGAGTTCCACTGTATATGCCAGTCTATTTAGATAGTACCTTAAACCATTTTCACATGTGTGGCTTAAATTGCCTTTGAGCCTATCTGGTGCTATTTATGTTCATACCTGATGACTGCTAATGCAGAAAAGAAAAAATGGAGATGAGATATCCGTAATACGACTGGGGGATTGTGGGCAGTGCAGGTTTAGTACAGCAATCATATTGTGAGAAGTATTGGGACTACTCTGCTTTGGTCAGACCTGAGCACTTAGTCTAGTTTTTGGCACTGTACCTGAAGCCCAGAATCTGTCCTTGTCCTTCTCACCTGGATGGTCGGCAGAAAGGCCAAGTTCAACGAGTTACTGTATGTGTAAAAAGCCCTTATCGGCTTGAGACCACTTTACCTGCAGGATTGCCTTACCCTTAATATGCCCACTCAGCCACTTCACCATTACATGTGCCACATGATGCTCATTTCATGCTTGTAAGAAACCAATCTTTTAGCAGTGCAGCATTTACACTTTGGAACTCCTTATGTCTTGACACCAGGTAGGGCCTTTCCCTGTACGTTTTTCAGAGCCTCCTAAAAATATCTTATTTAGGGAAGCCTGTCCTGACATGCAGAATTCCATATTTTAATCTCTTTTTGCTTCCTGTTGATTTTAATTATCTTTTGAATGCTTTTAAAATGCCTGTTGTTTTTACCTGTCTTTTCTTTGTAATGTTAATGTTTTACTTTTTTTGTAATCTGCTTAGAGGTTTTATTGCAATCAAGAAGCATGTAAATGTTGTGAAATAATGAATAAGGCCCCAAACTTATTTATTATTACATTTATATTCAACCATTTATCCAAATAAACCAAGGTGGTGTTTTACCCTCAAAACAACCCTGTAAGGTAGTTAGGCTAAGAGACAGTGACTGGTTTCATGGCTGAGCAGGGATTTGAACCCTGGTCTCCCAGGTCCTAATCCAGCACTTGAGCCACTATGCCACCCCAGCTCAACACTGCAACACTGGAAACCTCTATATCTGACCCATAGGACTTTCCCCACCCCACACTCCTCCCCAGCCATGCCCATTCTCCCCAGGCCATGACCCTAAGTGGCTCTGCTCTGCACTTCCCTTGAGTGTTTTTGCCCAGCTGGAAGGTGTTGTCAAACTCTGATCATGCCTTTTCCTAGCTGGATGAAGGAATAGAGAGGAGTTTGTGAGCATGTGCAGAAACTAACATACTTTAAAGGGACCCCTGACCATTAGGTCCAGTCATGACCGACTCTGGGGTTGCGGTGCTCATCTCGCTTTATTGACCGAGGTAGCCAGCGTACAGCTTCCGGGTCATGCGGCTAGCATGACTAAGCTGCTTCTGGCGAACCAGAGCAGTGCACTGAAACGCCGTTTACCTTCCCACCAGAGCAGTACCTATTTATCTACTTGCACTTTGATGTGCTTTCGAACTGCTAGGTTGGCAGGAGCAGGGACCGAGCAACGGGAGCTCACCCCGTCCCGGGGGTTCGAACCACCGACCTTCTGATCGGCAAGTCCTAGGCTCTGTGGTTTAACCCACAGCGCCACCCGCGTCCCTCAGCGTACTGTACAAAGGTAACATTTACATGTGTTGTTCCACCCACTTCTGCCTCTGGCCTTGCCCATCACCTCACCCATGTGGCTCCTGGAAGGTTGCTGCCTTTGCAGCAGGGCTCATTTTACGTTCTTAAGTGCAAAACTTGGTTCCATCTCTGGTCCATCTTTTTTCCTCTCTCTCTCCTGCAGCTGACTGCAGGGACTTTGGTTTAGCACACAACTGCCCTCCTCCTCTGCCCCCAACCTGGTCCGTCTCCCTGTCTCCCAAGTATGACCACCCACAGCCTGGTTCAAAAGTGAAACTGATTCACTAGATACCAACAGAAAACAGAAGCAAAACAAACAAAAAATTGTGCCTATTGACAAATGGAAGATGCTGTAGAAATGCCATTTTCTGTGCTTTGCCCTTCTCAAAAATTAAAACCTGCTTCTTTTATTTCCCACCTGCACCCTGGCTCTGAACAGAAATCAAGCAATTCCAAGGAACTTGCTCTGAGAATCTTAAACAGCCTACTTGAGAAAGATGGTGTTTTGTTGTCATCCCCCTTCAGTTTAGAAAGATTAGAAAGTGATAGCTGTGTCAAGTCCTCTTAAAAATAATATGCTTTCATCCTATGTCTTAATGTAACACTATCTTACATAGCAGATGTTTGGGGAATGCTTTCTCCACTTATGCAACGACTGAGGCATACCAATGCTGGGAATGCAGTTTACCTTTTGGAACTGACAAGTGTCAGGCAGAGACCAAGAAGAAGAAAAAGAAAACAATGAAAAAGTGGGGGGAGGACTCAGCGAGCAGGTCTGTAATCGACATCACAGAGATATGTTGGAAACAGGTTGAAAATGCACCTCCTAAAGGGAGAAGGGTGAGGAAGAGAGGGGAGAATAAGACAAGACACGAAAAGCAAATGTATATAAATAGTAAGCATGGAGTTGAACGATGATCTTTAGTGCAGGCAGATCCCAGGAGCGGTGGGAAAGCCTGCAATTTCTTATGGGATGCAGTGATAAAGAAATTACATACTTATTTGAGAGGAACATAAATAAAGATTAATAGGTTAATGAGTTATTTTCCTTTCATTACTACACCATTGTACTTTATTATAATTGCTTTGCACTCATTTAATTAAATTTGAACTGAGGCCAACACAAGATAATTTGTTTTCCCTGTACTAAACAATGAGTATGCAGATTGAAAGTACCGGAGCCATAATCAGCCCTCTGTTTCGCAACACTTTTCTACTCGGAGTAGACATTATAATTGATAATTTGATTGTTGCGGCACTCTGCACAATATATTTTAAAGCAACATTAACATAATGGAAATTATGTCGTGTGCCTAATCTGTGCTGTTCATTGTGCAACTGTATGAATGAATCCCCTGTTGGAATGAAGGAGGGCTGGAACCAACACAGGTGCACCTACCTGTATCAGGGTACAGGTACATTTGTTTAAAACGTTTTGATCCCACTGTTCCAATGCTTGACTGGCTTCCTGCAAAGATAATGTGGGACAATAAATAAATAACCTGTACGAAACCGGAAAAAGAACCTCACCACATTCAACACAGCAGGAGCAAGGTTTCATTAAAACTCAAACACCCATTGAACTAGGTTCTTTTTGCACCCTCTGTTGAAGGCTGGACAGAACAATTCAGACTACCATTGGGGAGGTTGCAGTAATGTAAAACCCTTGCTGCTAGAAGTGGCTCACCAGGTAAGGCAGAGCCACTACCCTACCTTCTCAGCAGGTGGGCCTCTGCTGCCGTGGAGGCTGGTCTTTAAGGGCAAATGGAGCACAGCCCCACCAGCCTCAGACCTCACTACTATGCAAAGCCTTGCTGAAAGAAAGCCGTCCGTTGGCACATAAATGTGGAGCAGGCACCAATGGAAGCTTGTTGGCAAATATGGGTTGCCACTGCCGTTTTGTTTTCATAGCAAACTGTGTTTAAGGCCCGTCAACTAATAGACAGGGTCCCAGTCCAAGAAAAAATAAAATAATATGTGATCCTTGCAGCTTTAGCTAGATGCTTTTTAGTGGAATGGTTTAAGCAGGGTTCAAATCTATGTCCAGGCATGAAGCTCAATAGATGACCTTGGCTGAGACACCAGCTCTCACTTCTCTTTCTGTGAAATGCACAGTTAAACTACGGAACTGGCTCCCACAGAAAGCAGTGATGGCCACCAACTTGGATGGCTGTAAAAGAGGATTGGAGAAATTCACAGAGGAGGAAGTTGTCAACAGCTACTAGCCCTGATGGCTGTTGTTCTGCCTCCACTGTCAGAGACAGTAATAATTTTGAATACTAGTTGCTGGAAGCCCCTGGCAGGGAACAGAGAGTTCCCTTGTGTTTGGGTCCTGCTAGTTTAGTTTCCCACAGGCATCAGGTTGGCTGTGAGATGAGGATGCTGGACTAGGTGGGCCTTTGAGCTGACCAGCAGGACTCTTCTTATGTTCTACCTCACAGAGTTGTTGTTGTAAGGATAACATGGGAAGGGTAAGAGCTATGTATGCAAACCACGAGTTCCTTGGAGGAAAATATGTGATGAGATGAAGAAAAGAT